>NC_090943.1:555355-725355 GCF_040807025.1 Struthio camelus
GGGGATGAGCGTGGAGTGTGTGTGGGACCTGACGGGGATGAGTGTGGAGTGCGTGTGGGACCGACGGGGATGAGTGTGGAGTGTGTGTGGGACCTGACGGGGATGAGCGTGGAGTGTGTGTGGGACCTGACGGGGATGAGCGTGGAGTGTGTGTGGGACCGACGGGGATGAGTGTGGAGTGTGTGTGGGACCGACGGGGATGAGTGTGGAGTGTGTGTGGGACCTGACGGGGATGAGTGTGGAGTGTGTGTGGGACCGACGGGGATGAGTGTGGAGTGTGTGTGGGACCTGACGGGGATGAGTGTGGAGTGCGTGTGGGACCGACGGGGATGAGCGTGGAGTGTGTGTGGGACCGACGGGGATGAGTGTGGAGTGTGTGTGGGACCTGACGGGGTTGAGTGTGGAGTGTGTGGGGGACCGACGGGGATGAGTGTGGAGTGTGTGTGGGACCAACGGGGATGAGTGTGGAGTGCGTGTGGGACCGACGGGGATGAGTGTGGAGTGTGTGTGGGACCTGACGGGGATGAGTGTGGAGTGTGTGTGGGACCGACGGGGATGAGTGTGGAGTGTGTGTGGGACCTGACGGGGATGAGTGTGGAGTGCGTGTGGGACCTGACGGGGATGAGTGTGGAGTGTGTGTGGGACCGACGGGGATGAGTGTGGAGTGTGTGTGGGACCTGACGGGGATGAGTGTGGAGTGTGTGTGGGACCTGATGGGGATGAGTGTGGAGTGTGTGTGGGACCGACGGGGATGAGTGTGGAGTGTGTGTGGGACCTGACGGGGATGAGTGTGGAGTGTGTGTGGGACCGACGGGGATGAGTGTGGAGTGTGTGTGGGACCTGATGAGGATGAGTGTGGAGTGTGTGTGGGACCGACGGGGATGAGTGTGGAGTGTGTGTGGGACCTGACGGGGATGAGTGTGGAGTGTGTGTGGGACCTGATGGGGATGAGTGTGGAGTGTGTGTGGGACCAACGGGGATGAGTGTGGAGTGTGTGTGGGACCTGACGGGGATGAGTGTGGAGTGTGTGTGGGACCTGATGGGGATGAGTGTGGAGTGTGTGTGGGACCGACGGGGATGAGCGTGGAGTGTGTGTGGGACCTGATGGGGATGAGTGTGGAGTGTGTGTGGGACCAACGGGGATGAGTGTGGAGTGTGTGTGGGACCTGACGGGGATGAGTGTGGAGTGTGTGTGGGACCTGATGGGGATGAGTGTGGAGTGTGTGTGGGACCAACGGGGATGAGTGTGGAGTGTGTGTGGGACCTGACGGGGATGAGTGTGGAGTGTGTGTGGGACCTGACGGGGATGAGCGTGGAGTGTGTGTGGGACCTGATGGGGATGAGTGTGGAGTGTGTGTGGGACCTGACGGGGATGAGTGTGGAGTGTGTGTGGGACCGACGGGGATGAGTGTGGAGTGTGTGTGGGACCTGACGGGGATGAGTGTGGAGTGTGTGTGGGACCGACGGGGATGAGTGTGGAGTGTGTGTGGGACCGACGGGGATGAGTGTGGAGTGTGTGTGGGACCGACGGGGATGAGTGTGGAGTGTGTGTGGGACCTGATGGGGATGAGTGTGGAGTGTGTGTGGGACCGACGGGGATGAGTGTGGAGTGTGTGTGGGACCTGACGGGGATGAGTGTGGAGTGTGTGTGGGACCTGATGGGGATGAGTGTGGAGTGTGTGTGGGACCGACGGGGATGAGCGTGGAGTGTGTGTGGGACCTGATGGGGATGAGTGTGGAGTGTGTGTGGGACCGACGGGGATGAGTGTGGAGTGTGTGTGGGACCTGATGGGGATGAGTGTGGAGTGTGTGTGGGACCTGATGGGGATGAGTGTGGAGTGTGTGTGGGACCAACGGGGATGAGTGTGGAGTGTGTGTGGGACCTGACGGGGATGAGTGTGGAGTGTGTGTGGGACCTGATGGGGATGAGTGTGGAGTGTGTGTGGGACCGACGGGGATGAGTGAGGAGTGTGTGTGGGACCGATGGGGCTGAGTGTGGTCAGGAGATCCAAGACCAGGCTGGAGCTGCTGCCCTGGCTCTGCCCGGCTCCCTTTCCCGTGGTGCCCGGCCCCTGCCTGCCCTGTGTGCGCCTCCCCCCGGGTTGCCCTCTCCAGTGGCCGGAGTTCCCCATGGAGCTGGGCTGGCCGGGGGCAGCCTTACCTGTGCTGGGGGCCCCGAGCTGGAGGGAAAGGAAGAGGAGGAGGATGTGGCTGCCCTGACACATTGTGTCCGCCCCTAGGGCTCTGCTCCGAGCCGTGGCCGTGGCCCTGCTGCTCGTTAATGATTGCCCGGGCTGCGGGCAGGCGCTGCTCGGTCCCAACTCCTCTCCAAGGGGTGCTCTGTCCCCTGCCCCCTGGCCACCTCCGCACCGCTGTCCCCAGCCTGCCAAAACCCTGCCTGGACCCTATCGCAGGCTCCCTGCAATGGGGCCAGAGGCTGCAGGTCGGTCACATCCTCCCCGCACCCCTTGGTCCCTATCTGCAGGGCTGTTACAGGCCAGAGCAGGGGCTGCATCCGTGCGATGCTGGGCAGGGACGGGAGGGAGGCCCGGGCGCTGGGCAGGGAGCCTGTGACAGGGGATGGAGACTGGTTCGGGTCACCCTCTGTCATGCTTTGCCACAGCTCCCAGCAAAGGCGACGAGGCAGGTGTTGTGGATACAGGTGTGGAGCTGGGATGTCCAAGGGCTCGGAGCTCGCCGCGCACCAGCTGGAGAGGTCGCGCAGTCCCGAACCCAGAGCCCTGGGTGACGGGGCTTGAAACTGCTGGCGCTGCAGTAGAGAGATGTTCATGGAGCTGGGACTCGTCTGGCATGGTGGCATGCAGCAAGTGCTGCTCCTGCAAGGGTGAAAACAACCTGATCTGGCAATTACAAGCCAGGCAGTTTACCTGGAAGCAATTTCTGCAGGAAAGATTGATAAATGGAAAATGGGATAATACACAACAAAGTAGATTATGTCAGAGTAACCTGGTCTCTTTCTTTGATGAGGTAAGTGATTTTCCAGGCAAAGAAAGTGCTGTAAATCACATTTATCTAGCATCTGAGAGCTGTCACACTGGAGATGTGTTAGCTAAGGTGAAGACAGGGATCAGCAGAAAAACACCCAGGTGGCTAAAGAGCTGGCAAAAGAAGAGCTGACAAAAGGTGGAGCTGGAACAAGAGTGTCACTCCTACAAAGAGTTATGTAGGGCTGAGACTATGTAAAGCCTTTGTTGATGAAATGTGAAAAAAAAAAGAAAAAAGCTGGGAAGCATCCCGGGCAGAGCGGGCGATGGCCTGGGAATGACGGCTGTGGCCTGAAGTGTAGTCCGAGGTGCAGCAGCATCCTCTTAGGGACCGGTAGCTCTGAGCTTTGATACATGGGAGGCGACAGCAGAGAAGATGGACTAGACTTGATCAGAGAGCGACGATGAACTGCCAGCGCAGCGCAGACATGGGGAAATCGAATTCCCTCCTTGGATATATCAGGAGACGGAGAGTTGTGTCGGAGTGACTGCCTGAGCTGGGCGCTTGGGCCAGCACAGCTCCGTCCCGTCTCTCTCCGCCGCTTGCAGGGCAGCAGAAAACAAGAGCTGCAAAGTCGTTCTGAGAACTGGAGGAAATGCTTTGAACCCCCCCCCCCGATTAGCAGGCTACAAAGGACGTTAGACCATGCTGCTTAAGCACCTGTACTCGAGGTTTGCTATTGCTTTTCCGTGCCTGAGTGCACGTGTGCGTTCCTGAAAGCTCACCTGTTTTTTCTCTTCTGTAGCAACTGGTCTAATAACAGGGGTTATCTTTCATTATTCTCCCTGTAGGTGGGGGTCAGGAGTACCTGCCGTCATGGCCTCGCAGCTCTGCTGCAGAAAGACATTTTTAAAGAGAGAAATTTTGTACTAGAATAAGGGAAAAAGGAAAAAAGGAATGTGGTGATAAAGTAAGAGAAACCCACTCCCACGGCAGCTGTGGCTTCTCCCCGTCCAGATTCGTTTCCTTCCTGGCAAGTGCTTCAGCCAGCCGGGGGCACTGGGGAGGAGAGCAGCCGCGCGTCCCGCCGGTGCCCCTCCGCAGGCCTGGCGGGTGGGCGAGCGATGCCCGCGGCCGGAGCGCCTCCGGCATCCCCAGCAGCTGCTGCGCGGGACGGCAGCCGAAGCCGCCGTGCGCTGCTGGGAGCGCTGGGCCGGCTGAGGACGCGCCCCGCTCCCGGGTCCCGCACCCGCTGGGAGGGCAAGAGCCCTCCTCGCGCTGCAGGTCGTCTTGTGGCCTCAGCGCGCAAGCCCGGGGCCGGGGGGGACGGGACGCGCAGGACTCGCAGTTTCAGCGGGAGGAAGCCTGGAGGGGCCGGGGGGGCCCAGAGGGCCGTGGTGGTTGCGGAGCAGCCCCCGAAGCGGGGGAAGCGCCGGAGCCCTCCCAGCCAGGGCGGCAGCCCCCCGGGAGGCGCCGGACCCGGCTGCGCTGATGCCACCGCTGCACCGGCCGCGCCAGGCCTCTGCTCGCGCCTCCTGCAGGGGCGTCCCGTGCTCTCTGCCCCTTTCTTGGCCGCGGCGCCCGGCCTCGGCGCGTGGACGGACGGGCCCAGCTGAGGCGGACTGCGCGGGGCGCTGCCCCAGAAGCACAGGGAGAAAATGCTTTTTCTGGCAGAAAGCGCGCACGCCGTGCCCCGTCGCTTGACGGCCCTTGGCTTGGCTGCGCTTGCTGCAGCCGGGCTCCGGCACCCGGCGTCGGGCCCCAGCGCTCTGGGGAAGGGGCAGGGAGCCCAGGAGGGTGCGGGGGACGCCGGGACAGCTGTGACGTGCCCCGCGCAGGCGAGTGCGCCCTAGGGAGCGGGAAGGGAGGGCCGGGGAGCGAGCGGCGGTCCCGTCCGCGCCCCGCTGCGGGACGAGGGGCAGGTTCGGAGATGGCCGGGCTGGGCAGCCGGCGCGCGGAGCTGCTCCGCACTCCTCGCCGGAGCCCGTCCTCAGCAGGCGCCCAGGAGAGCCGGCGCAAGCGGGAACGTCCCGGCGGGTGCGCGGACGGGTGGGAGACGATGGGCGGCCGTGGGCTCCGGGGGCGCCCGCATCAGCGCTGAGGGACGCCCTGATTTGCCCGTTACTGATCGGTACGTCTTCCAGCACCGGACGCTCGCCTGTCCGAGGCATTTCCTATTCCGCGGCGACATCAGCAGGATGTGAAAACCCCTTCGCCGGCCGGTATTGCACTTTTACCGGCAATACTAGCAGTTATCTACGGTCATGACGAACACGCAGCGTGCAGATCGTTCTGCTAAACCGGCAGCACCCCTCCGTCGCTTTCCGCGGGAAGCATTTTCCGAAGGAGCGCTGCTTGCTTTAGCAAATATACACGGCAGTCTTCAGAGGACATGTGATTTTAGTTAGACTGCATGAAAAGGATTCCTTTTATAGACTTGATGGGTAAGCCAGCGGGCAAAGAGCTGACACTGCTTTGAGTAAGCAAAAATATTCTTTCAGAATCTGCTCTATGCGAAGGAACAGCAGAGAGACACTGTGCTGAAACTGTGCTATCTTCGCGATAGCTACCACTGTTTCTGGAGCCGCTAAAGCACTTCACCCATTTTTGGTGTGTGAGCTGAGAACTTAAATCTGTTGTTTTTGTGATCTCCTAAATTTTTTTTTTTTACAGATGACAGAACCGATGAAAATGCTTACTGCCATCAATTGCAGCTCCCTTTTCTGCCAAACGCTTGATGGAAACTTCCAGCACGTCCCACGCGGGCGTATCAACCCACCGCAGCCGTGAGAAAGAGGAAAGCTCCCTGAAGCGGGGCACCCACATCGGGTCAGGATGCTCAGTGCGCTCCGGCGCGCTCCCGCAGGCCGGCGCGGGCTCCCGCCCCTCTCGCTCCTCCGAGACCTTTCCCTTTGCGCAGCGTCAAGTTGCGCACCTTCCGCTGCCGAAAGGTTTGGTGGGCTGGCTGCAAGACCTCCGGGTCTCCGCAAGGGAATTATCCCCTTTGGGTTTGTAATACGCAATCAGCTTGGGAGCTCGCGTGCCGCAGATCTTGCCCAACTCATCCTCAGAAAATTCTGAGTGAAGGGCTTGTTTTGTGGCAAGAAGGAAGCTTTTAAAGCTGGAAACACTTTTAACTACCTTGCTACAGCTGGAAACAATGACAGCCACTGCTGTGATGTAATAGCTGGTATTCAGCTTCAGCAGAATCAGAAAGTCTTTTAACGCTCTGCTTGTACATGTATATTGAAAAGTGGCTGCAAACCTTGCAGGCGATGGACTCGGCCCTGACACCCGGATTACCTACCCCATACAGCTGTATAAAATGCATACCAGACAGCCCTCTCCAAAACATCCTTTTCGTGGTTCCTTGAAAATACCCTTGCCATTACTGACGCTGCTGGTGGGATCCAGCAGTCGCCGTACAGTGTTGCCTGTGAACGCCACATGTTTTGCAAATAGGTTGTGTTTCTCCACAGTTTCTTGGATTAACACCACAGTTGCACTCAGTCAGCTCAGTAGCTCTAGTAACGTTGACCGTATGCCCCTGCTCTTCCAGTCACAGTTCTGAATTTATATGGGATAAATCTCTTCCCTGTCGTGACTGCACCCATCTGTAGCGACTGCACAGCACAGCGTACCATCAAGCCTTCGACAGCAATGCCCAAATGTGGGACCAAAGGCAGAAGCAGTTATGGCCTGGGTCTCTATTCCCCTGATGTCTCACGGGGGATCGGGAAGCATCTCCTCCACCAAGCCATAGGCGCCGCCTTGGACGTCTTAGGCTCCCTGCGGTGTGCAAAGCCAGAATATATTTTGCTGCAGTTGCTGAATCCACAGATTTGGAGTGCAGCTGCACAGCGCGCTCAGTCTGCTTTGCCGATGAATTCCTACCCGGCACGCTTTCCCTGCGCTTCGCAGACTTCCTGTCCTCTTCACAGTCAGCTGCAATTATTTGCACAGACGTGTATGCGCCTGCACACAAGCTGCTCCCCTGCTGCCCCGTTTCTGCTGTCCGTGAGAGCACGGGGGTACTTGGCCATTAGGTCTTCATGAACTTGCACTTTCCTTTTGACGAATGGGGGGAACTTGGACAGAACTACAAACAAGAGTTAAAAAAACTGCCTGTATTTGCATGAGTTAAGATAACGTGTGTAAGTGAGAGGAGCAGAATCAGGCCGTACAATTAAACAATGTCTAAAGGTGAGCTGTTCTTGCAAAATATCAACGGATGACCTCAGCGACACCATGGTTTGAACCACGTAACCTTTGCCCAAAGGAGACAGTAGAGCTCTGCTTGCACATGGGTCATCGTGACACCGTGCCAAACCTCGCTGCTCAGAGTAAGGAGCGCTGCGCTGCGCTCACCAGAGCCGGGGCGGCCTGGACCGGGTGCTGCAGGGAAACACACACCTCTGGTAACCTCCCCTCCTCCCCAGGAAGCGGGCCGTGAGCCTGGCTCGCGCCAAACGCGGTCCAGCGCTGTCTCACTCTGTGCGTCCACGCGCTGCCCTCGCGCTCGCGCTGTCTCAGCCTGGCAGGTGACGGTGCCTGCGATTCCCGGGCAGACACCCCATGAGACGGTCAAGCAGCCACGTTTCTCTCCAGGGGATGTTTCCTGCTGGTACTTTGATCAATTTTCTGCAACACTTTGTTGTTCAGAGGAATTTGTAAAGGCCCAAAGGCTGAGCGGGGAGGGCTGGCTGAGGATGCGGCCCAGGACCTTCAGGCGCTGCCTTGAGAGACGGTGCAGCGAGCGCGCTGGAGAAAGCAGCATTTCGCTGCGCTAGCTTCCGAGGGGTTTTACTTTGCAAGGCAAAACCAGCCTGCTGTGCTAGGATTACTGCTCTGAAAGATCAGCGGCTGCGAAGGAAAAGCCTTCAAGTCAAGATGAGCCGTCATCAAGAAAGGGTCTGTCAGCTGGCACTGCTGTAGCGCAGCAAGCTGGTGGCCTGGGGCTGCTGGACAGCTCGCTTCGAGAAACAGCCGCAGCACACGCTCCTGCCCCCTGCACTGAGGCGCCTTGGATCCCCGCTGCGCTTGTCCAGGGGTGATGGACGCTGCGGCAGGATCAGGGACGGCTCCGAGCGCCGGACAAGCGCGACCTCTCGGAGGCTTCCTCGGCTCCACAAGCCTCCGCCGCACGCAGCGCCAGGGCCCGTGCCTGGCTGCACGGGAGCAGCGGCGGCGGCGGTGCCCCACGTTGGCCGCGTGCCGCTGCGGGGCGCGGAGCGCGGTGGAGGAGCCAGGGCCCGCGAGGCAGCACGTGCTGCGGCTCCGCGAGGCAGGCGCAGGTCCGCGCAGCTGCCCGGCCGGCTGACAACTGGCAGGGGCTGCCTGCGGGCGCTGCCCCGGAGCTGCCTGCGCCCGCCCGGGGCTGGGCCGTCACCAGAGCGCTGGGATGGGGAAAGGCCTCGCTGCACAGCCGGAGGGGCTGCCGACGCCTGGAGGTGTGGGTGAGCTGCAGGGGTGGGTGTGCTGCAGGGGTGTGGGTGTGCTGCAGGGGTGGGTGTGCTGCAGGGGTGGGTGTGCTGCAGGGGTGTGGGTGTGCTGCAGGGGTGGGTGTGCTGCAGGGGTGGGTGTGCTGCAGGGGTGTGGGTGTGCTGCAGGGGTGTGCACTGGAGGTATGTGTGCTGGAGGGGTGTGTGTGCTGCAGAGGTGTGGGCATGCTGCAGGGGTGTGCGCTGCAGGGGTGTGTGTGCCGGAGGTGTGGGTGTGCTGGAGGTGTGGGTGTGCTGCAGGGGTGTGCGCTGCAGGGGTGTGTGTGCCGGAGGTGTGGGTGTGCTGGAGGTGTGGGTGTGCTGCAGGGGTGTGCGCTGGAGGTGTGTGCACTGGAGGGGTGTGTGTGCTGCAGGGGTGTGCGTGCTGCAGGGGTGTGGGTGTGCTGGAGGTATGGACATGCTGGAGGTGTGTGTGTGCTGGAGGTGTGTGCATGCTGGAGGTGTGCCTGCTGGAGGTGTGCGTGTGCTGGAGGAGTGTGCGTGCTGGAGGTGCCCAGGATCCCATTGGCCTTCTTGGCCACAAGGCCACACTGCTGGCTCGTGGTCAACTTGTTGTCCACCAGCACTCCCAGGTCCTTCTCTGCAGGGCTGCTTTCCAGCAGGCCAGCCCCCTGCCTGTCCTGGTGCATGGGGTTATTCCTCCCCAGGGGCAGGACTCTGCACTTGCCATTGCTGAACTCCATGAGGCTCCTCTCCGCCCAACTCTCCAGCCTGTCCAGGTCCCTCTGAATGGCAGCACAGCCCTCTGGTGTGTCAGCCACTCCTCCCAGATTTGGATCATCAGCAAACTTGCTGAGGGTGCACTCTGTCCCTTCCTCCAGCACATTGATGGACCAACTGAACAGGATTGGAGCCAGTATTGACACCTGGCGGACACCTCTAGCTACAGGCCTCCAACTAGACTCTGCGCCACTGACCACAACCCTCTGAGCTCTGCCATCCAGCCAGTTCTCAATCCACCTCACCCTCCACTCATCCAGCCTGCACTTCCTGAGCTTGCCTGTGAGGATGTGATGGGAGACAGTGTCGAAAGCCTTGCTGTAGTCCAGGGAGACAACACCCCCTGCTCTCCCCTCATCTCCCCAGCCAGTTGTCCCATCAGAGAAGGCTCTCAGGTTGGTTAAGCATGATTTCCTCTTGGTGAATCCATGCTGACTACCCTTGATCACCTCCTTATTCTCCATATGCTTAGAGAGAGCATGTGGGATGAGCTGCTCCATCACCTTTCCAGGGATTGCTTGACTTCTTGCTCAGTGGGATGCACCGTTCTTGAGCTTGGAGGAGGAGGAGGAGATCCTTGAATGTTAGCAGCTTCTTGGACGCCCCTTCCTTCTAGGGCGCTATCCCATGGGATTCTTCCAAGCAGGTCCCTGAAGAGGCCAAAGCTTGCTCCCCTGAAGTCCAGGGTCTGGTGCTGTCCCTGACCTCCCCATGCTGTCGTTGATCTCCCCATGATGTCCCTGACTTCCCAGTGCTGTCCCTGACCTTGCTGCAATGTCCCTGACCTGCCCATTATGTTTCTGACCACCCTGTCCTGTCCTTGACCTTCCTGTGATGCCCCTGGCCTCCCCATCCCTGACCTCCCCGTCCCATCCCTGACCTCTCTGTGATGTCCCTGATGTCCCCGTCCTGTCCCTGACCTCCCCATCCCATCTCTGACCTCCCCGTGGTGTCCCTGACATGGCAGTGCCTCCCCTACCCCTCCTGGCATCCCATGGCAACATCCTGTCCCCATGGCAACACCTCCCCTACCCCTTCCTTCCCTCTGGCAACACCTTGTCCCCATGGTGATGCCTCCTCTGCCCCTCCTGGCATCCCATGGCAACACTCTGTTCCCATGGCGACGCCTCCCCTGCCCCTCCCGGCATCCCATGGCAACACCCTGTTCCCATGGCGACGCCTCCCCTGCCCCTCCCGGCATCCCATGGCAACACCCCGTCCCCATGGCAATGCCTCCCCTACCCCTCCTGGCATCCCATGGCAACACCCTGTTCCCGTGGTGACGCCTCCCCTGCCCCTCCTGGCATCTCTTGGCAACGCCCCGTCCCCATGGCGACGCCTCCCCTGCCCCTCCCGGCATCCCATGGCAACACCCTGTTCCCATGGTGACGCCTCCCCTGCCCCTCCCGGCATCCCATGGCAACACCCCGTCCCCATGGCAATGCCTCCCCTACCCCTCCTGGCATCCCATGGCAACACCCTGTTCCCATGGTGACGCCTCCCCTGCCCCTCCTGGCATCTCTTGGCAACGCCCTCGCCCCCGTGGCGACGCCTCCTCCGTCACCATAGTAACCCCCCGCCTCGGGCCGGCGGCTGGGCGGGCGGCGCGCACGCGCGGACGGCCCGGCAGGGGTCGCGAGGCGGCCGCTCTACGGTCGGCGCCGCTGCGGGTGCCGGAGGCGCCATAGAGGGGCGGCGGCGGCGGCGGCTAGAGCGGCGGCCGTCGCTGTGGCAACGCGGCCTGCCGGGGGCGCGAACGGGTGAGCGGCGGAGGAGCCTGTGTCTGCAGGGCTTCCAGGTCAGAGGTGCGGCGGGTGGACGAGGTGCCCGGAGAGCCGGCTGCGCCGCCCGGCGCGGGGCCTTAGGAGCTCGTCACTGTTAATCTGTGACAAGCTGCAAGCTGCGTGACGAGCTGGTTCTGTAATTAAGGAATACGGCGATGCCGTTATCATCGCAGCAAGGCGGCCCCTCTCTCGTCCTGATCGTGTAGGATGCCTGTCGCTCTCCAAGGCTTCGTGTTCGGGGCAGACGTGGTTTGGCGGTGGCAAGAATTGCGGAGCTCCTGCCGTCGCTGGAAGTCTTACGCAGCCCGAGATAGACGTGGCCTTTGGGATAGCGCGATTCCCTTGTTACTCTGGAGGATGAGGCAGGACATTGCACAGCCTCTGACTGGAAGGCCATCCCTTTTTAAAGAGGGAGATTGCTAAACGCTCTGCAAAAACAGCTGCTCAAAATATTGCCAAAGATGCACAGGGCACACCTCTCCGGTAGCTCTGAGTAAGGGGAGTCTTACTCAAAAATACTCATTTTCTGTGACTGTTAGCCTGCAGTGAATTTCTCTTCTGTGAGCACATTCAGGCTCCTCTTGACCTTGAGTTTCGAAATTGGGACCTACTTGCTTCACTGGTGGTCCCAGTTCCAAAGCTGGGGAGACAGTGAACAGTCAGGCAATCCTCCTCCACCTTCTCCCGCCACCTGTGACTTTGCAGACCTTCACCATCTTCCTGATAGTTTCTTCTCCCAATCTGAAAAGTCCCAGCACGCTGTGTGGCATGAGGAAGCTGTTCTAGACCTTTGGCCACCTCTGTTGCTGCTCTCTGAGCCTTTCCCAGCTCCAGTCTATCCTTTTGAGAGAAGGGGCCCAGAAGTGCTCGCTCTTTTCAAGAGTTGGGTGAATATGGAGATAAGCAGTAGCGCAGTGACATTCTCTTTTGCTTTCTCTTTTGTTTCTGTTTGCTTTGTTTTTGACCTCCACTTGTCTCATATGCCTTTGATCTGTTTGTCTACTTTTCACTGATTAAGATGGAGCATAGAGCAGAAGTACGTTTAGTAAGGGCTTTGCCAACTGACTTTAACATGGTTGTGCGTGGAGGCTTTAACAACCTGATAAACCAGAGAAGAAATGTGCTATTTGGCTTCCTGTGAATAAACATTTCACCCTTCTCTCTTGTGCCTTATTTGGGGATCCCCCTGCACAGAAAACATTCTTAGATGTCTCCTGAGACCGGTTTCTTATGAGTCAGCTGCCTCAGAGGCCTGTCACCTCGGAGTCAGTAACGCCAATATAATCTGGGTGGACACTGGCTGGCAATGTGTCTAGCTGGTCCTGAGAGTGGGCAGGTTTTGATTTGCTACCTCTCAAAGCAGAAGGTTTTATAAAGAATGTTTTGAATGTGGTATTTCATACTACACATCTGCAAGACCCTTGTTCTGGTGACTGTTAGCCATCATTCTTCTTTCCCTTCACTATCACAGCAAAGATTATCTTGTGAACGGATTGGAAAAAAAGTGTTTTGAAGAATTAGTGCAAAGGGGTTGGATGATGATGCAATTTATAAAACACAAATATAATGTTAGTACATGTCTGGAAAGTTTCAAACATGTTTCAGCAACTGTTGTGTTTCTTGCGAGACTTTTGTCGTATTTGTCAGCGGAAGACCTGTTCCTGGTTTATATGGAAAAAAATTGTGTTTGTTTTCATCCCATTTCAAAATTAAAAAAAAGACTCCTGCAAACCGTGTAACAAGCAACAGAAATGGGATTATGTAAAAGTTGAAAGGATGACACAGTAAGTACCTCAGTGACTTTTCTCCTGATGGTTGATGACAGTGTACTGTAGTCTGCGATGAACATTAGCAGATGTGGCAGTAACTCCCTGCCAGCAGTGACAGCTGCGACAGAAGAAGAGTTTTCAGTTTACCAGGGCTTTCTATAAAGTGTCTGGTCTTGAAGTGAGCTTAAAATAGGAGAGAGCTGAAGCTGAAGGCTCTATGGATTAAATCGCACATAGAAACATGAGTAACAGACCGCTGTGTGCACACCACCTTTGTCTCTCAGGCAGATATTTGCTGACCTGTCTTACTGATCACTTGAACCTTGTTCCTAAACCATTCCTTTATACAGACAGTCTTTAGACCTTCTAGAGACTCACTGGCTGTACTTTGCTCCTGCTCTGCATGAAGCGGGGTGGATTTCTCTTTGTCTTCACCACCTTGTCTTGTACATCAGATACTTTTAAAGCCTGAAGGCATAAAACTGAGCTTTACCATGTTGTTTTAAGACTGTCCTTTGAGACTGCCAGGCCTCTCAGGGTGCAGAAGTGGTTGCTGCGGTTCTGAAGTTTTCCTCCCTTGGAGGAGCAGTTCTGCGTTGCTCAGCGCCAAATACATTTTTTCCCCCCTGCATGTTCCATTCACCGTGAGGGTGAGTGAGCACTGAGGGTGAGGTTATGGAGTCTCCATCCTTGGAGATGTTCAAGACCTGACAGATGTGGTCCTGGGCAGCCTGCTCTAAGTAACCCTGCTGGACCAGATGATCTCCAGAGGTTCCTGCCAACCCCAACTATTCTGTGTTTCTGTGGCTGCAGTCGAAAGCCGTATAATCAAAAGAATCGCAAAACATAACGGTGGCCCAATAAACTCCTTCATCTGTTTCACTAGCTGTTTCTTTCTTTCAAGAGTAAGTCTTCCATTACTCAGGCTTTTTATGAGTTTATGCTTCTTTTGGGGACCCTGATACAGTGTTTTGTCAGAGAGATGTTTCCTTTTAAGGCATGGAGGGCTGTTTTTGAAAGGACAGCTACTAAATCACCTGACCTTAGTAGAGCCCTTGCAGTTGGAGGAGAACAGCATAAACAGTTTTAAAAGGGCCCTATTCCTTTCCACACAACTGCATGTTTTTCTCAACAGGCTGTTGTCCCGGCTGGAGGGCAGACCCACTCTTAATCCTTAGGAGTAGAGACTGTTAAATCTGTCCCTTCTCTCTGTTCCCTTTGGGTACAAAAAGGATCTGGATAGCCCTCTAGTTGCATCTCAATAGCTTCTAGAAAGAACCCGTGCACTCGAGGATGCCTCTGACTCACCACAGTTGCAAGCTGCAACTTTTCCCAGGGTTTTTTCATCGCAGTCATGTAGGCTGTGTTTAGATTAATGCTACAACTCCTCCCCTTTGACAGAATATACCCTGGGCTGTGTTGGTGAGACCTGGCAATGTGCATGCTTGGTCAAGGCTGTGTCGATTTTGTCATTTTTTTCAATAACAGAGTCCATCATGTCATCTGTAATAACCAGATTTTTTTTTAAATTGCCTGAGAATAGCTGATTATCGCTAAGAGCAAAAGGAAGCTCTCTGCAGAATTATAAAAGGACGTTACCGGGCAGTGTTTCCTACAGTTGCCCACAACTGTAGAGCACACAAAATCTTCAAGTTTAACAGAGCATTTATTTAGTATTATCTACACTGCAACACAGGGGTAACTGTGTTACAGAGTAGATAAAAGGTAACACAGCTGGGGAAACTCCCTCAAGTATTTCAGGGGGAAATTTCTCCATATGCTCGAAACAGAGATTTGAACTTTGATAAACTCACAGGGGCCAGAAGATGATCTTTGTTGTTTAGGGTTTTGGCAGCATGCCTGCTGTGCTGCTGTCTTTTCGGGGTCTTCTCCAAATGTGGCAGAACAGTCAAGAGCTACTTCTTTGCAACTGTCCGTGTGAGGTTTTTCTCCCCACCTCTCAGGCTGCGGAGTAATCCCTTTGACTTGTGTGGAGGCCTTTCTGTCTGACAACATGTCCCTGCATGTTTTGGATGTGCTGGCACAAGCGCTCTGATTGCCGATACAACCTCGCTTGCGAGGCGTCCTGAACCAGCCCCGGAGGAGGCTCCCCGCTCTGCCGCTCGGCGCGCGAACCACGGGACGGATGTTGTGGTACAGCAATGACCCTGCAACATCTCTAGCACGCACTGTGCTTCCAAGCAAGAGGCGGCGACACGTTCGTATGAGCAGTGTCAGTGTGACGCTCTGTGGCATCCTTCCAAGATGTGCCCTTCATTTCCTTGCTGATACTCACATAATGAAATCTCATATCCTGGTGAAAGCTAATTACACAAGGGTTAATTGGGTTCTCTGGTGTGGGTGTCCCGGAAGTGTGATCTTTAGGCAAAAATACCTGACAAAGGTTTCTGAAACAATTGAGCAAGTTTTCATTCAATTGATCAAATTTTGCTGGAGATTGTGACATTGTCCTTCTGTTTTTCTTCACTGGTACCCAGGCAGAGTGGGTGCTAGAGAGGGTCTATACATCATTTACTGTTTTAAAGGAAATGTTAACATTTTCTTTCCAAGGAAGGCCTTTGGTGTCATTGTCCTGATCTGTCCTGTGCAGGATGCAAGCCTGCCTCAGCATTTTGATGTTCTGCTCACAAGACCAGAGCAGCTCCTTTGTGAACTCAGAAGTTGTATCTCTTGTTCCGTTGCCCTCCTAGAAATGTATTTATTTATTCTGCCAACACCACCGTGCTGCCCTGCAGGCAAAGGTCAGATGATATTCTGATTTTTTGATGTAATAGAAAGGTGGAAGAAATGTCCTTTACAGACTTCAAACCCCATCATCTGGAAGAGTCTGCAGATTCTTCATGGGTGGCAGATTCAAGCACTCTGCAACATGACTGTCCAGAGACTGCACTTCTGTGAATACCGGGTTATGCCCCTGGGTAACCACATCCAGCCTCACCTTCTCCTTCAGTAGCTGGTTAACCGTGATGTAGCCCCCATAACTGTTAGCACTGTATGTGCTAAGTACAGACCCAGAAATTTGTGTCTTTAATGGTATTAAGAAAAGGATGACAGACATGCTTCTGTATCTTATATTTCCTTGGTCCTTCCACCTTCAGTCACGTTGCAAAAATATAATTGGGAAAATGTCTCCCAGTCTCATGTATTCATTCAGAATTGAAAAAAAAAAAGTAATTTTTGGACTTTTCATGATTCTATTTGAGTCATGAAGCACAAATGAGTTTTCACATCAGCGTGAACTGCAACACTGTCCCGTGCTTCCTTTCACACTTCCCACCTCTGTGCATGTGATTGGCACTTAGCAAACAGAGTTTTAACCAAGCATGTGGCCTGGTTATCAGCTGTCGAAACCCCTCAGACAGCCAAGCCCGTTTTAGAATGACAATACAGCCTACAACTAGGGCATCCCAAAAAAGCCACTTGAGGTCATCTGCATACGTCGCACTCAAAGATGACACAGAAACGGCAAGAGGGGCTGTATCTGTGTAATGACTGGCATAAATCATGAGAGCTTCCTGCTCCAGGTAACTTTTTTTACACCCAGAGCGCCACATTAATACAACTATTCGACAAGATGGAAGAAGTCTTTGAGTACCCGTGAGTCTCTCATCTTTTCGAGAACTCCCAGGGTCCGTTCTCTCTGCACAGCACAGCCTGAATACTGGCCTGGAAATGCTTTTCAAACACTGCGGCATTGTTGAGCATGATCTTTTCTTAATCCAACTGCCCCAGTTTCTCCTGCAACTTTCTCACCCTGCCTAACAATTCTGTACCATGGGGTCACCAGCAGATGGGGAAGACATGAGGCTGCCTGCAAAACTGAGGGGTTTTTATTCCTTTTCCATGATATAATACAAGTGTGAATGTTTGCAATATGTCTCTTTATACTTGATGCAATGCCTCTGGCTACTGTTTTTTAAATTCCGTGTGCCGTGAGCTCACTGAAGCAGCCTGGCCTGCTTGTTACAAACCAAGGAAAATAAAATCCCCCAATTCATGCTTTTGAGGGATACATGTGTGAAGAAGTCTGCAGCTAAACTCTTGTGGTGCTGGTCATAGCTTAAAGGAACAGGTTTTCTAGAAGAGAGGCTGTAGCACGTTTGTCAGCCATCAAGAAAGTTGTTCTCCACCGGGAAGGAAAGCGAAGCACAGGGTGGTTAGCGTGCAATTAGGGCAGCATACGGACCACAGAGACACTGCCGCGTAGAAGGGAAGGCAGAGGCAAATCTTTACGCTATGACGGTGAAGTGTGCTGCCTCCCCAAGCGTGCCACTTCTATTCTTTTAACCTCCTTTTTCCCACAGTTTGCCTTGCACGTGATGATCGATGTCGGTTCTGAATCCTGACGGGGGCACGTGCTGTGCACGGCTGCAGGCGACAGTAACCTGCGGCGGTGCTGGGGCCTCTGCGCCCGGTGTCCGTGGAAAGCGGCTGCCTCCCTTGCCGGCGTCTCGCTGAAAGCCCGTCTGCGGCGAGGAGCTTTCCAGCGAGGGCGCTGGCGGTCGGCCCAGCCCGGAGGAGGCCGTCGCCCAGCGTGCTGCGGGTGAGCGGCATGGCGGTGCGCGCTGCCGAGGCGGCCGAGACCGTCGTCAACATCAGCGTTGCCTTGGAGTTGTTGCTGTTCTACCTGGTCCTGCTGCAGCCTGGACCGGCCGCGGGGGGACGGGCGCGGGACGCTCCGAAGAGGGATGCAGCGTTGCCGCGTGCTTCAGTCTGCACAACTCTCTCCCGACGCACGGTTCCAAAATCTCCGCCGCCAGCGGCTGCGTTCCCGGCAGGCTGCTGGCCCGGGGACGGCGGGATTTTCGCTGCCTCCCGGTTACGTAAGCGACGGCGGTGCCGGCTGCGCCACCCGCTCCCCGGGCCACCTTCCCCTGGGCAGCGAGGCAGCACCACGGTTTAACTGCGGCTCTGCACCCCCGGCAGGCGGGAGGCCCAGCCGGCCCCCGGCACAGCACGCAGCCCCCGTGGCGCCTGCCGCCGTGCGAGCCGCGCGCCCGCGCTCGTGCTGCTGCCGCGTCCCAGGCGCCCACGGCCGCTCGGCGAGGTTGCTCGTATGTGAGAACGGCAGCTGAAGCTGAGCTTGGAGACGCACGTACCTAACGCGGGTGTTTCAGCTGTCTGCAAAATCTCCTTTTGCTTTTGCAGAAAAAATTAAGGAAAAGACACATAGGATGCAACCAGGCAGCGGTTTCCAGCCTGAGGATGTGGGATGTGTGCAGGCAGCGGTTTCCAGCCCGTGGACAGGGATGTGTCCAGGCAGCGGTTCCAGCCCGGGGACGTGGGATGTGCAGAGATGTGCTGGGGCTGCACTGTGCAGAGAGCAGCTCTCGGCTGCCTGTGCCAGCAAAGCCCTTCTCCGCACTCTGCACCGCGGGGAGGCGGTTTCCTCGGCGCTGGGCGTGCTCCCGGCTTCCCCGTCTGCTGGGTTCACTCTTTGGCTTCTCTCGGCTCTGGGAATTTCGCCACAGCCCCTGGTGCCCGGAGGAGCGCCGCGGGCTCCCTCGGCAGCGCCGCGTCCCTGGGCTGCCCAGCCCCGCGGCACCGCTCCCCGCGCCGCCCCTGCCCGCCGGCCTCCTGCAGCTGCAGCGCTCCAGCAAAAAACGACTTTGCCGCCGGCTGTTCCCGCCGGGGCTCTCTTTGCTCCCTGCGCAGCCAGCTGCTTCCCGAAGGGCTGGTGCTGGCGCTGGCATTTTCTGGGCTGTTCTGGGGCAGGCAGGGCAGCACTGTTCAAGGATATATCTATACGTGCAAATATTTAAGATTTCGTTGGCCTTGCTGGGTGGCGGCGGAGAAGTGGCGATAAGAACACCGGGGGAAGGAAGGGAAGGGAATTTCGCTGAGCCTCCGCCGACCCACAGCCGCAGCCCGCTGCGCCCGCGCACCCCGCCGGCCCCTGCCCGGGGCACAAGCATCGCCGGCTGCCGGGTAAGAGCACGGCAGAGCTCACGCCTTGTGCAGGCTGCGCAGGGTCAGCGCGGAGGGCAGGGTGCTGGGAGGACGGACGTGTCCCCGGGAGGCTCCGGGCTGCAGTTGCTAAGGCTGCCGTCGGGGGAGCGTCCCCGAAGGCTTGCCCGCTCTCCGAGCCCCGTCCTTCTCCCCCAGCAGGGCCGGCAACGCGCCCTCGGGGCAAAGGCAGCCGCTGCGGCTGCGTTAGGCTGGGCATTGCCAGCCGGCGGAGGGAGGTGATCCTGGCCCTCTGCTCAGCCCCGGGGAGGCCTCGCCTGGACTGCTGCGTCCGGTTCTGGGCTCCCCAGGACAAGAGAGACCTGGAGCTGCCAGAGCGAGTGCAGCGGAGGGCCGCGAAGGTGATTCGGGGGCTGGAGCATCTCTCACACCAGGAGAGGCCGAGGGAGCTGGGTCTGCTGAGCCTGGAGCACAGAAGGCTCAGGGGGATCCCACCGATGGGTCTAAATACCTGACGGGGGGGTAAAGGGGACCCTGCTGCTGTGGGACCCCGGCTGCTGCAGGGCGACGGTTTTCTCGGGGCTGCGGAGACAGCGGCACCGGGCAGGTCGCAGCTCCTTCCGCAGCAGTGGGTGGACGTGGCGGAGGAGCAGCGGGGGCAAGACCAGGCTGCGATGAGCAGGAGCTACGAGCTGGCAGCCTCCCGGGGGGAGGATCCCGGGGGTCTCTGCAGCCGCAGCACTGGGGCTGGCGGGGGCTCCATCTCGCCCCGCGCGCCCCGGGCCGCTCCTGCTCCCCCGCGAGCGGCTGCAGCGGATGGTGCAGAGACCCGGGAAGCAGGTGCTTCAGGGACTTGCCGGCGGAAGGGGATGTTTGGATGGTCTCTGGGTGGCATGTTACGGGACCTGCAGCCTTCCCTGGTGCGGGGGGGTTAAAAGCCGTTATCCTTCCGCAGCTGCAGCCCGGGGCTGGGCCCCTTTCTGCCCCCTTGCTGCGGGTGCAGGGGGCTGATGCAGCGCTGGGAGAGGGCGTGCGGACTCTCCGTCTCGTGCTCCAGGTGACCCGACTCTCTGCTCTGGGGCATTTCTTTCTTGTGGGGGAAAAGCAGCTAAGTGTTAGGTTAGGAAGAAGAAAATCCCAGGCCCAGATTTCAGCGTAAAGCCCTGCTCACAGCACAGCCAGCCCCGATGGGTATGAACAGGCCTCCTGGCTGGGGTTTGTGCCTGTAATGGACACGCTGGTGCCAGTCCTTGCCGGAGCCTGGCTTGTTTATTTTTCTCATTCCTAATATTGTGGTCTCCCTGGCATTTAAATCACATGCAGAAACAGTGAGAAATTGGAGAGGTTGCAGAGAGGAGGTGCAGAACTGGTCGCAAGGCCAGAGAAAACTCCTGGGAGTGAGATTCCCTAGAAGCTAGGCAGTAAAGACGGCAGTGAAAGCAGCCGCCCAGGACTGAGAGCGCTCAGGCCAGCCAGGTAGGACACGAGAGATAACAGCGAAAAGCCAACCACGTTTCAAAGCAGAGGAGGGCCAGGTTTTGTAACGGGGGTGATTAACTGGCGGACAAACTGCCCGAGCCCTGGCTGGGTGCTCCGTCTTGGAGGACGTGGGCTGGCTGCACCTCCTCCAGCCCACCGTGCTCCCCAGGAAGGCGACGGAGACCCGGGGTGGGCAGGGACACCGAGGCCGGGCAGCCCGAGGCTTCAGGAAACCCCATCCGACCCTGCAGCAGTTCCATTATATTTCCACCTGCCTTAGATTTACGATTTCCGGGGTTAGTTTAATTTAGCGCTTGGAACATCAAGACAGGGGATTGCACAGGGTGAGTGATCACTAGGACTGTGCATCTGCTTGCAGCGCGGTTTTATGTTCTCTTTTATTAGCAGCCCCCTGCATGCTGTTATCTTTGGCCGCGCGCAGGCCATTCAAAGCGCGGGCGGCTCAGCGGGAGAGCCCGTAGCCTGCTCTGTCCTACTCAAACGCTCCTCCTTGAAACTCAGTATTTTGCAGTGTTTCTCGTCAACTCTTCCGCCAGTGCATGGCATTATAATTATCCATTATAATTATTTCAGCCCCTGCACAGCAGCAACACCTCCAGGAAGCGTGTTCCTTCCCTGACTCTAGCGAGAGAAAAACACCTCTGTATCCCTGACGGAGGACGATGGCTCCCGCTGCCCCGCCTGCGAGGAGCAGTGTCCTGCCGGTGGCAGGCAGGAGTTTGCAGGAGAGCTGCCGAGCGGGTCCCCATCGCAGCTTCAGTCTCGCTCCAGCTCCTGCCTCTTGCCTCCCCAGCAGGCTCCTCGTCCTGCCCTTCTCAGCGTCCCTTCGACTCTGCCCGGAGCCGGGGGCCCCTCAGCCTGCTCTCTCCGCGTGCTGCCCTCCCGGGGAGCGGGGGCATTTCCACGTGTTTCTGCTCCCCCTTCTTTTGTGCAAGCGTTGCGGGTTTTTGGTCTTCGGTGCTAACTTTCCCCGTTTCCTCGGGGACGTCAGGCTCATTAATTCTCTCCTCAGTACTGCTCCCCGTACCTCCCAGGCAACATTTTTAGATGTTTGACCTATATACAAAAGGCGATTTATTTTCCTGTTTGATGACATCCCAGACAGCAGCATCCTTCATCAGGGCGGCCCGTAGCTTCCAGCTGCTGCCAGCGGCTGCGGGGTGGCCCGTCCCCTGCTGCCTGCCCGCCCCGGGCCCCGCGCCCTGGGCCGGGTCAGCCCGCCGCTGCGGCCGCAGGCGGGGGCAAGGCCGGAGTCCTTCGCAGGGCCGCGAAAGGCCCGACCCCGGGAGAGGGCACGGCGAGCGCCGCGTGCCCCCCGCCCGAGCGGAGCGCGTGCGGGGAGACGCCGTGCCTGCGGTGCTCCCCTCCCAGCCGACTGCTGCCCGTGGCGGGGTTGCAGCTAACGGTGAAAAGGCAACGAGCAAGCGCGGCTCGCTGGGGTGCCCCGCGCAGCCCTTCCCGGATCACAGAAACCTGCCCGCATGCCTCCAGCTTGTACTTTTTTTAAGGGACGCTTTGCTGCTGCTGCTGCAGCTGTGGGAAGGACACGTCCTGTGGACCGCTGCAGCTGGGGCCTCGGTCCCCTCCGCTGGCTCTCAGCTCACCCTCAAGGCAGGATCCCCAGCAGTGGCGTCCCCAGGAGCAGGGTCTCCAGCAGTGGGGTCCCCAGGAGCAGGGTCTCCAGGAGCAGGGTCTCCAGCAGTGGGGTCCCCAGGAGCAGGGTCCCCAGCAGTGGGGTCCCCAAGAGCAGGGTCCCCAGGAGCAGGATTCCCAGGAGCAGGATTCCCAGCAGTGGGGTCCCCAGGAGCAGGGTCCCCAGGAGCAGGATTCCCAGGAGCAGGGTTCCCAGGAGCAGGGTCCCCAGCAGTGGGGTCTCCAGCAGTGGGGTCCCCAGGAGCAGGGTCCCCAGGAGCAGGGTCTCCAGCAGTGGGGTCCCCAGGAGCAGGGTTCCCAGGAGCAGGGTCTCCAGCAGTGGGGTCCCCAGGAGCAGGGTCCCCAGGAGCAGGATTCCCAGGAGCAGGATTCCCAGCAGTGGGGTCCCCAGGAGCAGGGTTCCCAGGAGCAGGGTCTCCAGCAGTGGGGTCCCCAGGAGCAGGGTTGGGTGCTGCCAGCCCGAGGCTTGCCCTTCCTGCCCTTCTGCACAAGCCCATGCGTGTGACCGTCCCGGACAGGCCTGGGGACGGGTTAGCAGCAGAGGGGGGCGGCTCTGGCCAGCTCAGGGGACCAGACACCACAGGGGGGCAGGCCAGGGGGTGCCCGTCCGCGGGCACCGTGCAGAGTCCCACTCAGCGCCAGGCGCAGAGGGGCGGCCGCAGCTTTTGGGGGCCGGGGCTCAGCTGTGTATGGTGCTGCCGGGCTGCAGGGCTGGCAGGGGCTGGCAGAGCAGGGGTCCTGCCCCCCCCTCAACTCTGCAGCCCTTCCCGCTTGCTTATGGGACAAGTGGCAGTGCCAGGCCGGCGGGGGGGGGGGGTCACTGCAGCTCCCAGCAGGGCTGGGCGCCGCCAGCATCCCGGGACGCGGGCACCCCGGCCCCGCTGCTGCCTTCAGCCATTGGCCCCCCCGGCACCCCGCTAGCCCCGGCCCCCCGGGAGCCCCCGTGAAACCCTGGCA
Organism: Struthio camelus; assembly: GCF_040807025.1. Lineage (NCBI taxonomy): Eukaryota > Metazoa > Chordata > Aves > Struthioniformes > Struthionidae > Struthio > Struthio camelus. Next base: position 578,114 of record NC_090943.1, read on the forward strand.
CCGCCGCTGTCCCGATCGCCCCGGGAGCTCACGCACCGCCGCCCCCCGGCACCCCGGGGCCCCCAACAGCCCCGGGACGCCCAGCGCCCCCCGGGCCCCCCAGCATCCCGAGCACCCGCTGTCCCCCGAAAACCGCTGCCCCCCCGCGGCCCCAGCAGCCCCGCTGCCGCGGGCAGGGAGCGCGCCGCCAGGCCCCCCCCGCCGCCGCCAGGGCCCCCCCGCCGCCGCCGCCTCCCCGGCCCGGCCCGGGCGGCGCCTCCTCCCGCCCGCCCCCGCCTCGCGCGCCGGCACCGGCGGCACCGGCAGCAGCACCGGCGGCACCGGCAGCAGCGGCAGCAGCGGCAGCAGGGCCGCGCGCCGGGCGGCCGGACCGGACCGGACCGGGCCGGGCCGAGGCGCTGCCCGGCGGCGGAGGATGGCTGCGGGCACCGGGCCGCGGGTAGGGCCGGGCCGTGCAGCCGGGGGGGCGCGGGGCCGGGAGCGGGGCCGGTGCCAGCAACGGGGTCCGTACCAGGAGCGGGGCCGGTAGCAGGAGCGGGGCTGGTGCCGAGAGCAGTGTCGGTGCTGAGAGCAGTGTCGGTGCCGGTGCCGGGAGCGGGGCCGGTAGCAGGAGCGGGGCTGGTGCCAGCAACGGGGTCCGTACCAGGAGCGGGGGCGGTGCCGAGAGCGGGGCCGGTAGCAGGAGCGGGGCCGGTGCCGGGGGCGGTACCGGGAGCAGGGCCGGTAGCAGGAGCGGGAGCGGGGCCGGTAGCAGGAGCGGGGCCGGTGCCGGGAGCCGGACGCTGTCGCAGCGCTTTGTCTGGGCCGCCCCGGCGGGAGGCGGCTCCCGGGACGCGGCTCCCTTTGTCCCCGGCCTCCTGCCCCGGCTCCCGGGGACAGCCGGTCCCGGCTCCCCTTCCCGGCGCTGCTGCCCCGGCCTCCGGGGCCCTCAACCCTGCGGCCTCCGCGCTCCCGGGGGCTCCCCGGGGACCTAGCGGGAGCGGGGGGAAGCGCTGAGCCCTGGCGCAGACCGACACACCGATGCCCCGAGGCCCTGGCTGCTCCCCCGAGGCCCCCGGCTCTGGGGTCTCCGAGACAGCAGAGGCTGAGCTGGAGCAGCCTGTTTTCCAGGAGCCGGTGACCTTTGAGGATGTGGCCGTCTACTTCTCCGCGGAGGAGTGGAGGAGGCTGGCAGAGTGGCAGAAGAAGCTTTACAGGGACATGATGATGCAGAACTACCAACTGATCACATCTCTGGGTAAGTCTTGCTTGTCCTACCCCGGGCAGGGCCCCCTATCCAGCAACCCCAGGTTTCCTCCTCGCTTCGGGCCCTGTTTGGGGCATGTCTGCACTGCTGTTAAACAGCCCTTCCTGGAGCTGGGGAAGAACCAAGCCAGGACTGTGAGAAGGAGCCAGAGGCCAGTGGGGAGGGGGAAAGGGGGTGCCAGGGGGTGGCAGGGAAGACGAGGTGTGCTAAGGAACACGGCTGAGGGGCGTCTGCAGGGGCTGTGTCTGCTCCCCGCGCAGCCAGGCTGGCCCACGGCTTTCCTTCTGCCCCCCACAGCCCCCCAGGAGCGGGGGGCTGGCGGGAGAAGGGCTTGTGCTAGCGATGGCGCAGCCCACGCGGGGACGGGGAGGACGTCGGGGTGCTGCATCGGGGGGGGCGGGGTGGAGACGGCCCCCCCCTCGCCCGTGGGGACCCGGGGGGCTTAGGGCTGAACGGCCCAGAGCAAGTCGCGGCGGCCAGGTCTCCTGCGGCGCCGGAGCCCTCCAACGTGCGGGGCGCTGGTGCCCTGCGGCCCATGGAGCCGTCGCAGCCCCGGGGGCACAGCGGAGACGCGGCTCTGCTTCTCCCCCCGGAGCAGGCTCGGCGGGCCCCAAGCCAGAGGTTGTCCTGAAGCTGGAGCAAGGGGAAGATCTGCATCCCGGGGATCCTTCGGACGAGTGCGTGGCAGAGAGCTGGAAGGCCCCCGACACAGGTGGGTGACGCGCAGGCCTGCAGCCCCCGATGGGCCAGCCCGGTCGCCAGGTCGGAGCTGGCCCCGGCTGCGCGCTCCTCCCCGTCCTGGTGGCCTGTCTCGGTGCCCGCGCTCCTCGCTGTGGAGCAGGGGTGAGTTGCCTCTGTCCAGCTCTCGGACCGGGTTTTGCAGGGGTTTGCAAGCTGCCCGTGCGCTGTGCGCGGGAGCAGCGAGGGCCGGCTGCTCCGCGCCGGAAGGTGAGCCGGGAGCGGAGCGCGGTGACAAGGCCGGTGCGGAGCCTGGACCAGCACGGAGCTGGGATGCAGAGCGGCACGGCCGGGTCCGGATCAGGGTCAGAGACACTGACACAGTCACCCAGCCGACCCGCAGTGATGAGGCAGGTCCGAGGCCAGGCCAGGGAGCCCAGCCGGCGGCGGGTCCAGGTCTGGGCAGAGCTGGGATGCAGCACAGGCGGGGGCCAGCGGTAAAGCCTTGGCATAAAAGCAGCCCCCAGGGAAAGCAGAGGCAGGCCTTCCAGTTTTTCTAGCTTTCTTCACAACAGTGCTTATCAGCCGAGGAGCTGACCTTGGACTCAGCCACTGAGCTCTCTGCCTTCGCCAGCCAAACTTCTGGAAGGGGGACGCGCTCCGGGCCCTGCCAGGCTGCTGGGTGGGAGGTGCTGGTGTGGACACCCTGGCGTCTGCGCGGCGCATGCCTGGGCTGAGCAGCGCCCCGGCTGTACCTGAAAGCAGAGGTGCAGCTGGGGGCATGCGCCGATGCTCGCGGAGGAAAAGCATCTCTGTTCTCGGAGGGTCCCTCTGTTTCCCCTCGCCCCGTCTCCTTTGCAGCCTTTTTTGCACCGCTGTCCGGCGCTGCAGGCCCGGTGCTCCCAGGCTGTCCTTGCACAAGGGCCACGTGCTGCTTCTCCCTGATCCCACCAGCAGCATCTCCTACCTCCTGCAGCCTGTTCTTTTCCCTCCTTTGCACACATGTTGCAGCACAGGAGGCTAAATCCTGCCCAATGAGAGCTGCTAAGGTGCTTTACAGCACTGATTCCTTCTTGAACATGAACCTGCTCCTGGCAGAGCTGTCTGTGTGAGGGGGCTGCCAGCCCCAGGCCCTTGGGTGCCACACGTGCAGGGGGAGCCGTGCCTTGCCGGGGGGCTGGCAGGGAGACCGGCCCTCCAGGGTCTCCACGTGGTGCTGGAAGAGGCTGGAGGTCTGTGGTTGCAGTGCAGGGAGCTGAGTCTGCATCTCTGTTTTTTCTCCCAGCTCTGTGGTTGAGCAGCACCGTGACTCAGTTTCCCCATTTGCAGAGGGGGTCAGTGCTATTCAGCACCTCCCAGGAGGGCTGTGAGCACTTTGCTGAGGTCGTGCCAGGAGGCACTGTGGGCAGGAGCTGGGAGGGGAGAGGAAAGGCTCTGGGGACAGGGGGTGAGGGCTGCCAGCGAGGAGCCCTCCTGGGCTGAGGACCAGCCTCGGGCAAGACACTGTGCGTAGCCCCGGAGCCTAACAAGGAATCTGTCTTGCAGCGGACTCCTCCAAGCAGCAGATCTCCTGCTGCACGGCCACCGTGGTTTCCAAGAGGAAGGAGCTCTCCCTGGCCGACAGGGTCAAGCTGCTGCAGGCCCTGGAGTCACCGTCAGCCTCCCTCTCCAGCGTGGCCAAGCTCTTTGGCATCTCCAAGAGCCAGGCGGGCCGGATCGGCCGGAGCCGGGAGCAGATCCTGGCCGACTGGCGCACCAACGCCAACCCGCTGCGCAAGCGCAAGCGTGAGGGCAAAGGCGGCGAGGTGGAAGACGCGCTCTTCGCCTGGTTCCAGCAGGCGCTGGCCAGGGGCGAGCGCCTCTCGGGGCCCATCCTGAAGGCCAAGGCGCAGGAGCTGGCCTCAAACTCCGGCCGAGAGTTCGAGGCCACCGATGGCTGGCTTTGCAGGTGGAAGACCCGCCACAACATTGTCTTCAAGCGGCAGCACAGCGAGAAGCAGGATGCGGACATCAGCAGTGCCCAGAGCTGGGTGAGCGAGGTGCTGCCTTCCCTGCTAGCCAGCTACAGCGCCGAGAACATCTTCAACGCGGACGAGACGGGGCTGCTATACCGCAGCTACCCGGACCGGGCACACACATCCCGGGACCTCCAGCTGCTGGGCGGCAGGAAGGCCAAGGACCGGATCTCCATCCTGTGCTGCACCAACCACACTGGCACCGAGAAGCGGCGCTTGCTGGTGGTGGGCAAGAGCCGGCGGCCTCGATGCCTGCCCAAGGACCTGCGTGCACTGCCGGTAGCCTACGCCAACTCGGCCAACGCTTGGGTGACGGCGCACATCTTCCAGGAGTGGGTTCTGCAGTGGGACCAGGAGCTTCGCCGCGACCGCCGCAGGATCGTGCTCTTTGTGGGCCACAGCAGCGCGCACCCTTGCGAGCTGAAGGCCAAGCTGCGCAACATCAAGCTGGTTTACTTCCCCCCCAACACCACCAGCATCACCCAGCCCATGGACATGGGTGTGATCTGCAACCTGAAGGGTCACTACCGGGCGCTGGTGCTGGCCAAGGCGCTCCAGAACCCGGAGCTGGGCCAGGCAGGGCGGGCGGCCGAGATCGCCGGGCGCGTGACGCTGCTGGACGCCATCTACATCTTGCACCAGGCCTGGAGCTTGGTCCAGCCGGCAACAGTGCAGAGCTGCTTCCAGAAAGCTGGTTTCCACCTGGTGCCCTTCGAGAGGGGGGAGGCCGACCCGGCCCCGCTGGCGGACGTGCCCCGGCCGCCCTTCATGAGCGAGCAGGACTTCCTGGAGTTCGTCAGCATGGACGCGGAGGAGCCGGCCGTGGGCGAGATGACCGGCGAGGAGAGCTGGCTGGCGCAGCAGAGCCAGCAGGCTGCGGCTGCCGACGGAGAGGAGGAGGACGGTGAGCCGGACCCCGGGAGCCACGTGACGGCGTCCGAGGCCCTGGCGGGGCTGTCCGCCGCCATGAGGTGGTGCCAGCTCCACGGCTTGGTCTATCACTGGGAGAGGCTGCTGGAGACGGAGAGCGCCGTGCAAATGGCCATCCTGGCTGAGGCCAGCCAGGGCAAGCTCCCAGCCTGCTGCGGCTACGTGCCCAGCACGGTGCCGTAGGCTCGAGGTCAGCGTGTGCCAGGGCCTGGGTGGCCTTGCGTAGAGCAGGAAGGGCAGAGGGCTGCAGGGACTGATCCTGCGGCACCTCCCTCTCATCAGCACCTTGCTCCGTCCCCGTCCCCCTCGCGCTGCCTGGCGGAGGGGTGGGCGGTCACCAGGCAGGAGCAGGACGCGTGCGGGGGTCTGTGGGGCTGCTGAGGGCCCTGGAGCAGATGGGGAATCCTTAGGGGTCGGGTGTTGTTAGTATGCTGTAGGTTAGACTGCAGGGATGGCTGTGAGCAACCGCAGAGAAGGGGAGGGGAGCAGAGACACAGGGAAGTCGTAGGTCTGCAGGGAGCAAGAGGAAAGAAAGCTTGGAGGGGCCCGTGCTGTGCTGCAGCGAGGGTCCGTCCTGGGCGCAGACCCTTTGCAAGGGATGCTCTCCCTGGAGCTGTGTCCCAGGGAGGCCGTGGCTCCCAGGCCCATGCTGCCAGCCCCAGGGGAGTCTCAGTGCCCAGGGCTGGGCTCGTAGCCCCGGCAGCAAAGGCTGCAGCTGGGTTCAGCTTGCTTACCTGGAAGTAGACCCGAGGTTGCCATTTGAGAAGCTTGGGAGCTGCTGTTGCCGGCGATTTGTGGGGCAGAGCAGAGTTAACGGCTCTCCCTTGGCCTGCAAGGAGATCAGCAGCGGCTCCAGGTTTTAAACAGCCGAGGTGGCCCTGATGGTCATGGGTCATGTCCCATGCGCTGCCTTCCTGGGCTTGCTTTCACCTTCGCAGCCCTGTCCGAGGGTGCCCCCGCGCCCCGCTCTGCCTCCAGCGGGCACCTGGATCTGTGGGCAGCGCTGAGCAACGCAACCGGCAGCACCTGGCTGGCGGTGCCGGAGCTGGCGGGACGCCGTCGTGGCTCTGCTCTGCGGGCGAGGCAAGAGACCTTGGTGGCAGCAGAAGCAGCGCATGGGGGCCGCTCGCCCCTCTGCAGCGCAACCCCTGGCCAGAGCAGGCGAGCTGGGCTCGGACGAGTCGCCCACGCGCCGCCAGAGCTGCTCCCGGCCGCCCGGCCTGCCCTTGGTGCAAACGTGCTCCTGGCGCTGGAGCTCCAGCAGCGGACACGAAGAGATTCCCCGAAGCCCCGGGGCCCTGCGGGGCAGGCGCGGAGCGGGAAGACGAGTGGGTCTGGTCCTGGTTGTCTCCGTCCCCAGCTGGGATGGTAGGAGGGGCGCAGCGTTGCAGGGGACGCCCTCGCACGGGCCAGCTTTGGGCCTCTGTCTGCTCTCAGCCCAGCTCCCCGCCGCCCTGCCGCATCTCCTGCCGCGCGCTTGGCGGCTGGGTCTGTGCGGCGGCTGCGGGTCCCCGGGTGCCTCGCCGGCAGGGTGTCCCCGGCACCCGCGGCTGCGGGGCTGACCGTGCAAAGCCCGTCGTCCCAGTTAGTGGAGCTGGAGAGACCACTGCTGTTGGCCCTTTTGGCATTCAGGCCAGGAGTCCGCACCTTGCACCTCGGGACATCCGCGGGGACCTGGCAGTTCAAGGGCTTTCCTGTAAAACAGGGTCTGTTGTGTTTGTCCTGCTCCTGTGGTTGTTTGCTCCGTGTACCCTCTTGCAGTCCCGACATCCTCCGGTAGGCCGTGCGGACCTAGAGTAGCTCCTCGCTGCAGGTCCTGCTGGGGTCCCCTGCGGTTTCCTGCCTCCCTGGTTTTGCAGCGTGATCTCGGGGGCAGGCGTGTTTGCCTCTGACCGGACGCGTGTGCGTGTGTAGTACAGAGACACAGACCTGTACCATAACAGAATAAAGCAAACCGCCCCAGTCTGCCCTGCAGCAAGCTGCAGGCCTTGGGGCGGCCGGTGAACCTGCTGCTGCCGGTTTTGCTCTGCCCTGCTCCTGGCCTGTCCCAGCTGCCTGTTCCCAGCGCCTGGTGTTCAGCATCCTTCGGGGCTGCAGCAGGGCCAAGGCTCCTGGCGGCTCAGCCGAGCGGCCGCCTGCGGTCCCCAAGCTCCCATCCGCGGGGTCGGGCGCGGGCCGCGCACAGCATCTGCTGCACAGGCTGCACCTTTTGGGAGGCTGCTGGAGTGCCCGTAAAGCCCTGAATTTCTGTCGGGATTTGGGCACGCAGATCATGGCAGGGGCAGGACCCTGTTGGCAGGAGGAGCGCCCGGCTCCGGTCACCGCCAGCCCTGCTGCCTGGGGCATTGGGGCCATCCAGACCAAGCGCTGGCCAGGACGTGGCTAGCAGCAGTCCGTGCCGCGCTAGCCGGGGCGCTGGCCAGGACGTGGCCATGGGGCCCTCCCTGTGCCTCCCTGCTGCCTCCGCTCCAATCGCTCCTTGATCCTCCTCGCAGTGCGACCTGCCGCCTCCATCTGCAGAGCTGGGCAGGCTGCGGACGCCCCGCAGACTCCAGCCTGGGGCCAAAGCGCCTGGAGGAGCTGCTCCCAGGCAGGGGGAGGGTTGTTTCCCCGCGGGCACAGGGCGAGCAGTGCAGCGGGCGGTGCTGCTGGCATGTACGGTGAGTGACGGTGCAGGACTCTGCTGGCAGAGCGAGCCCCCGGGGGCCCAGGCCACCATCTGCTCTGGTCTTTCCTGCAGACAGGCTGGTGCACGTCATCAGCGCAGCCCGCATGCCGGCTGGTGACGTGTCTGGCTACGGCATCACCCAGGGAGGCTGGTTTGCAGGCGCCAGAGCTGGCAGACCTCCATCGCCAGGTATGGGAGATGGTCCCACTCGCTCCGGGACCAATCAGTGCCATAGGTCGTCAGTGTTTCTCTGGCCTGAGTGCAAGTGCTGCCCCTGCCTGCTGCCTCTAGACAGGAGAGCCTGTTTCTGTGCACCCAGGGCAGCCCCCCCGTTCCCAGCTCCGCAGGCACTGGCCCTTGGCTAGCACCTGGCAGAGTTGCAGGGTGATGGGAGATGCTTGGATCCTTTCACCTTGGCTCTGGGGAACTGTTGTGGGTTGCAACCTGGAGGGCTGGTGCCTATCAGTGTATGTGACCACTGCTGCCAGCTAACACTGCCCCCCAGGGTGCCAATATATCTTGTTTAGCTTTCTGCCAGCCCTAGGAGCTGCTGCTTCTGGGCAGGCTAGATTGGGAGGACTCCTCCATAGTTGGGGGACTGTAGAGATGAAGCACAGAGCTACCGGAAGGAGTCTCATCCTAGTGCTGCTTGCAGATTTGAAGGATGGAGATGAGTCCACAGGGCTGGCCTGTTGCTTGGTCGCAGCGGGTGCAGCTCCAGCTTGCCTGTTTGGGTGGGCTAAGCCCATGAGGATGCAGCTGGAGAGACTGTAAAGGGAGTCAAATCTTGTCAGGGTAGCAAACATCTCTGTAGCATGTTCCAGGCAGCAGTCAGCTCGCTCAGGCGTTACCTGGGGCTGCCTGAAAGGCCTGCAATGGCATGGGTATGGTGCCAAGCCTGCAGCCATACGTCCATCCCCTCTGCAGAGCCTTTGGCTTGGAGACATGCTAATGCAGCTTCTGCTCAGCTGGAGACTGGCCAAAGCAGGCTTAGGTCTGACCACAATGGTACCAGTAGAGAAATGAGCGCTTTGCAAAGGCAGCATGGCATGGGCACATCTGGCCAGAGGAGTGTTCCTGGGAGACCTGTGTGAGCAGTGACGTGGGCTTGTCCTCCAGGCAGCAGTCTCCCTGCTGCTCTCGGTGCATCACTGGTGCCCCACTGTGTCCCTCAGTGTGCTCCAGGGGTTGGGAGCACTGAGCCAGAGCTGGGCTTGTGTGGGAAGGGTATTGCACAGGATGGGCAACGGGCTCCTCGGGTGCCGGTGGGGGAGGCAGAGCAGCAGTCTGGGGTGGGCAGGCACATGTTTGTGTCCTAGGGACAGCGGGTGCGAGTTGGGACCAGCTCACTGGAGACTGCTGGGAGGTGGAGACGATCCCTGGGCTGAGAGGAGGCTGGAGGGAGGAACCAGCTGCATGCTGGGTTTTCTCTAGTGAGTGTTGGGAAGAGGCTCCCTCCCGAGGCTCTCCATCGAGGAGAGCAGTGGAGCAGAGGCCCAAACATCTTTCTGTGCAAGGAGAAGTTTCCACATAGGTTTCCTCTAGATTCAGGGTGTGCTTTCCAACCCCCCCACCAGGGCCCTGGCACATGATATAACCTATGTCTCCCCTTTTCCAGAAGATCACCATGCCAGGACTGCCTGCGAAGCCCAGCAGGAAGCACCCATGGGGCAGGAGCCTGGTGTGATACCAGTGGCACAAGACCCCCAAGGGAACATGCCAGGGTCTGGCTGGGGCAGAAGCCAGTGTGGGTCCGAGCTGGTGCAAAGGGCCAAGGCACCTGGGGAGCCCTGTGGGGAAAGGAGTCAAGAAACCATTTGCTGTTGCCCCAGCTACAGACTCTCAAGGGTGGCCAGAGGGGAGCTGTGAGGGCAGGGCTGACCACAAGTCTAGCTGGAGAGGGACGAGTTGCAGCCTCAGCATGGGCAGCGGGAGATGGTGGAAGATCCACCCAAGCTGGCTGGAGGAAGCTCTCTTGCTGCCAGTTGTGCGGGAAGGTCTTTAGCAGCCGACTGGAGCTGACCAAGCACTGGCGGTTCCACCAGCCACTGCCGTCTTCTCCTGCAAGGAGTGCGTTCAGGCCTTCGGCAGCACGGGCAGCCCAGCACGGCACCAGCAGCTGAAGGCAGAGGAGAAGGCACACACGCGCTAGCACTTGGCAGATGTTCCTGTGACACCAGTGCATCCACATAGGGAAGGGGCCCTTTCCCTGTGCCCAGAGCGGGAAGAGCTTCGCACGCAATGAGAACCTCACCCACCTCTGGGACACGTATGTCCAGGAGCACTTCATCTGGAAGAACCAACCTCACAGCGCAATTCAAGAGCCACAGCCACGTGGTGGAACAGCCACATGCTGGGAGCGTGGGCAGAGCTTCCCCCGCCGCAGGGACCTGCTGCAACACCAGTTGTGCACAGGTACAGCACCCCTCTTCTCTCCTGGGGAGACCTTCAGGGCGCTCATCCGGATCCACGAAATGCTGATATCCCGCAACCATGCCCACAAGCCCCCGTGGGTCCAGACGAAATACAAATGAGACCGTTGCAGGGGAAAGACAGCCAGCTTCTGCCAGAAAAATGCCTTGCAGGCACCAATCCCTCCCCAGAGCTGCAGCAGTAGAGGGGAATGTGGCCTGGTTTGGGAGTCCCTGCTTCCTGGGCTGTTCCCTCTTCCCCTCCAAACAGTCAGGAGGTGCTGTCCAGCTTGGGTCTGCACTGGCTCCTGAACCCGAGGGAATATTGACTCACTGCTTAACGTGCTCTTGTAACTCGGGTCCCAAAGTACTACTGCCCAGTGCACACTCACCAACCTTGCAGATCTCAGCAACATGTACCCTGGCTGAGATGTGCCACCTGGTGCCAGAGCAGGACTTGCTGGACGTGTGCCACCCTCCGCTCAGGGAAGAGCTCGAGCCCGGGGCTCCCCAGTCATGCTGCTACCAGCCTCAGATGAAGCCTGCATGGATGTCACGGCTACGCAGGTGGCGCAGGGAAGGCTGGTGCTTCTGGGCAGGGGGCAGGCGGACAGACGGAGCTGGCACGGCAGGTAGGAGAGAAGGACAGCACCTGCCCCCCAGCCTGGCAGCAGCCCCTGTGCTGTCACACCCAAGCTGTGTCTCCTCTGCTGCAGCTCTCCGGGAGCTGCGGAGGGGCTCCCGGGGGGCCTGTGGACAGGTTTGTGGCCGTGTCCTCAGACCGGGCTGCTTTAACACCTCCTTCGTGAGGAGGGAAAGGAGGAGTAAGAGGAGCTGCAGCCAGGCCCAGCGTTGTCCCTCTCCCCTCCGCCCATGCCTTGTCCCCTGGCCCGGGGCCCGGGGCCCTGGCCCAGCGTGCTGCAGGGAGGCGGCCGGAGCCGGATGGCGAGCTCAGCGGGACAGCGCATTGCACAGCCAGGGGCCGGGGCCGGGACCAGGACCGGGGCTGGGGCTGGGGCTGGGGGCGGCCTGGCCCAGAGGGACAAGCAGGCCCGAGGGTGGTGGCCAGAGTCCCGCTCCTGGTGCTTCCCGCTCCCAGTGCTTCCCGATCCTGGTGCTCCCCGATCCCGGTGCTCCCTGTTCCCGGTGCTCCCACTCCCAGTGCTCCCCGATCCTGGTGCTCCCCGATCCTGGTGCTTCCCACTCCCGGTGCTCCCCGATCCTGGTGCTCCCCGATCCTGGTGCTCCCCGATCCCGGTGCTTCCCGCTCCCGGTGCTCCCTGATCCTGGTGCTCCCCGATCCCGGTGCTCCCTGTTCCCGGTGCTCCCACTCCCAGTGCTCCCCGATCCTGGTGCTCCCCGATCCTGGTGCTTCCCACTCCCGGTGCTCCCCGATCCTGGTGCTCCCCGATCCCGGTGCTCCCTGTTCCCGGTGCTCCCCGATCCTGGTGCTCCCCGATCCTGGTGCTCCCTGATCCCAGTGCTCCCCAATCCCGGTGCTCCCTGTTCCCAGTGCTCCCACTCCCAGTGCTCCCCGATCCTGGTGCTCCCCGATCCCGGTGCTCCCTGTTCCCGGTGCTCCCGCTCCCAGTGCTCCCTGATCCTGGTGCTCCCCGATCCCAGTGCTCCCCGATCCCGGTGCTCCCTGCTCCCAGTGCTCCCCGATCCTGGTGCTCCCCGATCCTGGTGCTCCCCGATCCCGGTGCTTCCCGCTCCCGGTGCTCCCCGATCCTGGTGCTCCCCGATCCCGGTGCTCCCCGATCCCGGTGCTCCCTGTTCCCGGTGCTCCCCGATCCCGATGCTCCCCGATCCCGGTGCTCCCCGTGCCCGGTGCTCCCGGGGCCGGTTCTCCTTGCTCCCAGTGCTCCCCGATCCTGGTGCTCCCCGATCCCGGTGCTCCCCGTGCCCGGTGCTCCCCACGCCCGATACCGGCTCCCGGTGCTCCCCGTTGCCCGGTGCTCTCGGTTGCCTTGCCGGTGCTAGATCCCTGTTCCAGCTCCCGGTGTCGGCTCCCGATGGTCGCCGCGCCCGGTGCTTCCCATTCCCGGTGCCGGTTCCTCATGCTCCCCGTTCCCGGAGCTCCCCGCGCCCGGTGCCCGCTGCCCGCCGCCCGCCGCCCGCCGCCCGGCGCCCGGCGCAGCCCGCCCCCGCCGTGTCCTTCCGGCGCCGCCCCGGCCGAGGCTCCGCCGGCGCCATCGCGGAGCGGAGCGGAGCGGCGGGCGCGCTCCGTGCCGGGCCCGCGGCGCCCGGGGGAGGCGGCGCGGGCCCCGCCGCCCTGCGCCCGCAGCCCGACCCCGACCGGCACCGGCGCCCCCGGCCCGTGGCCGCCGGCGCTGGAAATGCAGCGGGTGAGTGCGAGCGGGAGCCCCGGGGCGGGTGGCGGTGGAAATGCATCGGGTGAGTGCGAGCGGGAGCCCCAGGACCGGCGGCGGTGGAAATGCATCGGGTGAGTACGAGCGGGAGCCGCGGGGCCGGCGGTGGTGGAAATGCATCGGGTGAGTGCGAGCGGGAGCCCCGGGGCGGGTGGCGGTGGAAATGCATCGGGTGAGTACGAGCGGGAGCCGCGGGGCCGGCGGTGGTGGAAATGCATCGGGTGAGTGCGAGCGGGAGCCGCGGGGCCGGCGGCGGTGGAAATGCATCGGGTGAGTGCGAGCGGGAGCCGCGGGGCCGGCGGTGGTGGAAATGCATCGGGTGAGTGCGAGCGGGAGCCGCGGGGCCGGCGGTGGTGGAAATGCATCGGGTGAGTGCGAGCGGGAGCCGCGGGGCCGGCGGTGGTGGAAATGCATCGGGTGAGTGCGAGCGGGAGCCGCGGGGCCGGCGGTGGTGGAAATGCATCGGGTGAGTGCGAGCGGGAGCCGCGGGGCCGGCGGTGGTGGAAATGCATTGGGTGAGTGCGAGCGGGAGCCGCGGGGCCGGCGGTGGTGGAAATGCATCGGGTGAGTGCGAGCGGGAGCCGCGGGGCCGGCGGTGGTGGAAATGCATCGGGTGAGTGCGAGCGGGAGCCGCGGGGCCGGCGGTGGTGGAAATGCATCGGGTGGGTGCGAGCGGGAGCCGCGGGGCCGGCGGTGGTGGAAATGCATCGGGTGAGTGCGAGCGGGAGCCGCGGGGCCGGCGGTGGTGGAAATGCATCGGGTGAGTGCGAGCGGGAGCCGCGGGGCCGGCGGCGGTGGAAATGCATCGGGTGAGTGCGAGCGGGAGCTCCAGGGCTGCTCATGGCAGTGTGGCCAGCCCATGCCCGGTCTCTGGGGTCTCCCAGGTCCAGACCTGGTCTCCCAGACCACCCAGGTCTGGGTGGGAGGGAGGCGGCTGGGGAGGCAGGTCTGCGAAGAAGGCCCTCACCTCCTCCGGGCCCCACCAGCTGCTTTGGCCACCCCAAAGCACTGCCAGCCATGCCCGTCTCTGTGGCTGAGGCCGAAATTTCCCCCGTTTCCCTCCTCCCATTTCCTGCTTCTTGTTTCAGTGGCTCCCAGCTTGCTTTTAGCCTGACAGCTTTAGCTCAGCTGTCACGGAGATCCCACCCTGGGCCACCTTAGACCAGGCCCTTCCCTGGAGCCGTGCACAGCTTGCACGTGGCTCTGTGCTGGGACAGGGTCGCGCAGGGACGTGTTCCCTTTGCTGGGGAGAGCGGGCTGTGCAGCCCCTGGGGGCGGCAGGCAGCGGAGCAGGAAGGGCCCGTTGACCGGGGAGCCCGTAGCAGACCTGAGCGCTGGGGCCAGGACTCAGGAGCGCCTGGCCAAGGCGGCCGGGGTCACCGGCTCCTGCCCACCTCAAGCGCCAGGTAATCACAGCCCCCAGCCATGCCCCGCTCCTTGCCAGGGCGTCCAGGCAGTGGTGTTTTGGCAAGCGCGGCAAGCTCCAGCAACACGTCTTCCTTGGCAGCGGGGCTGGGAGAGAGCAGCCACGTGGGGAAGGGGGTGACAGGGACACCCCTCACCCTGGCGCCCAGGAGGTGATGAAGGTGCTGCTGGATCCACAGCTTCTGTCAGACCCCCTTTTTTTTTCCCAGGCTGCAGTGGCGTTTGAGGACGTGGCCGTCTATTTCTCCCCCGAGGAGTGGGTAGAGCTGGAGGGATGGCAGCGGGAGCTGTACCAGGAGGTGATGATGGACAATTATGATCTGGTGGCCTGCCTAGGTAAGGACGACCCCTCGCTAGAGTCAGGGCACAAAGCCGGCAGTGCTACTGGGCTGGGAGCGCGTGCAAGGGCTCAGCCGCCGGGGCTGCAGCCGGGGCCGGGCGCCCCTCGGAGCAGCCGGTGCTCGTGGCCCGCTCGGGCCCGTCCCCGAGGCACTCTGCTGCCCTGCAGCTCCTCTGGGAGGTATTTGCCAGGTGTGACCGGCCAGAGCCCAACCTGCCTTCTCTCCACGCAGAGCGGGGCTCCACCTGGCCAGCTGTCCACCCTGGGCTTGCTGAGTCCATCCCCTGTGTGTGAGGAGTATGAACCCGCTCCAGGTACCCTGGCCCCCGCTGCCCCCTCTCCCCAGCCGCCCCACAGTCAGGTCAGTACTGGGGCTGAACCGGTGGCTCCAGAGGGCCCTGGATGGCCCTGCTGGTCCTGCAGCCCCCTTCCCACCCGGCACATCCCCACCGCCTCCTCTGCCCACTGGGACGCTCTCTCGGCGGCTCCGGGGGATACCCAAGTGTTTCCCTCCCCACACAGGCTCTGTTGGCCCCACGTCCAAGCTCGTCCACAAAATGGAGCCAGGGGAGGAGTCGCGTGGCGAGGTCCCCCAAGGAGAGCGGGGCAGAGGAATTCCCGACACCTCTGCTCTCGGTGAGTGGCGTTGGGTTTCCCTCTCTGTGCGTGGCCCCAGCAGATGAGAGTGGAAAACCGGTGCAATTTTAGCACCAAACTGTAGCATGAGACCGAGATGGCTCCAGCCAGACCCTCACAAGGCCCTGTCTGAAATCTTGACTCTTTTTTGTGCCGGGTGTCTGCTGTTTCGCCTCAGCCCCTGGGCCGGTTTGTCCCGGGCGGTTGCAGTGGGTGAGAGGAGGCTGCAGGAGCGTCACAAACTTCCCCTGCACCCGAGCGAGGGCCGGTGCTAAATGTGTTGGGTCTTCAGTGGGTTTGTGTTAGGTGCCCAGCTCTGGGATGAGTCCTTGTCCCCTTCCCACTGTGATTGTTGGCTTCTGCTCCCAACAGCTGGCTGGGACATGACCACTGCAGAGGACCTGTCTGAGGAAGACCATCAGAGACACTGGGTCCCACGTGCCTCTCCAGATGGTGGGCCAGAGGGGCTGGCGATCAAATACCCCAAGCTCTGTCCTAGCTGGTGTGAGGCAAAGCCTGGGGCCTGGGCAGGAGATGCTCCCCAGGAGCTCCCAGGGTGGGACCGGAGGGAGCAGCCGTTGGACATGCTGGAGGCAGGGAGTGAAGGACTCCTCATCTGCGGCACCTGCGGGAAGAGCTTCGAGGATGAGGCTACCCTGAGCGTGCACCAGCGTGAGCACCTCCGCCCGGTGCCCTCGTACGAGTGCACAGCCTGCGGGAAGGTCTTCCGCCACCACTGCAACCTCCTGACGCACAAGAAGCACCGAGGCAGGAGCCGCCACGCTTGCACAGAGTGCAGCAGGACCTTCTGCTTGAAAGGGGACCTCCTGCGGCACCGGGCAGGCCACGCGGGCGAGGGTGGCCACGTCTGCCCTCTCTGCGGGGAGAGCTTCCGCCACAAGCGCAACCTGCAGGTGCACAGGAAGGGGCACGCGGAGGACGCGCTCCACAAGTGCCCCGAGTGCGAGAAGCGCTTCCAGGACGAGGCCAGCCTGAGCCAGCACCGAGCCACGCACTGCGAGGAGCGGCCGTTCGTCTGCGGGCGCTGCGACCGCAGCTTCAGCTGGAAGGAGAGCCTGATGATCCACCAGCGCAGTCACACCCAGGAGCGCTCCCACAAGTGCCCTGACTGCGGCCGTAGCTTCAGCCGCAGCGGGAACCTCTTGGTGCACCAGCGCGTGCACACAGGCGAGCGTCCCTTCGCCTGCGCCCAGTGTGACAAGACCTTTTGCAACAAGGCCAATCTCATCACGCATAAGAAGCTCCACCGGCGATTCAAGTCCTTTGCCTGCTCCAAGTGCCGGCTAGGTTTCAGCTCCAAAAGCAAGATGCTCTTGCACCAGCGGGCGCATGGAGAGGGGGACAAGGTGACCTACGGGGCAGGGGACAACCCGCCGGACTTCCAGCAGTAGCTGGGGCTGCTTTTGAACAAGGCCGGGGAGTTTGCCTGCACGTGAAGGGGCCCTAAGGGCTGCAGCGGGACATGAGGGGGGTCTTGTCCTGCTGGCTGCCAGAAGTGACCTTCCCTGGTATTTGATGCATCCTTACAGGGCCTTGGTGCAGTGCAAGTTCAGGACCTCTGAGCCTTGCTCTCCTCATCACCTTCAGACCTCTAAGAAATCCCTCCAGGGCATTCTCCCATTTACCTCATCCCCCCACACTTGCCCTGCCCCATGCATGCCCAGGAGGCAGTGTTCTCCCAGGAGCTCTCAAAGAGTTGTCCAGGGTTGTCTTGTTGTCATTGTTTATATTTAAAGCCATAAGAGATTTATGTGAGTGTGGAGTCTGATCTTTTGCAGCAAAGGTGGAAAGACCTGGTCTTGTTCGGAGTCCCCGACCAGCTGCACTTAAGGGAGGGCAGCCCAATGGTTAGAGCACTGCGCTAGGCCTTGACAGTGGGGCCGTGTCCCTTCTGCCCAGGCAGCTTTTGGCCCTTGGCTTTCCCCTTAGGAGGGGTACCTTCTCCTCCCCCCCTCCTGGCTGCTGGAGGGCAGGAGGTGGGCTGGGTGACTGGGCGGCACCCAGGGCTCCTGGAGCGGCCTGTTCCCCTGCGGCTCTGAGCAGTGTCCTGCCCCGTGACGTCTCCCCCGAGCAGTGCTGTGTGCGTGGGGAGGCTCCTTCGGCTGCCACGCGTGGGCCCTCCGCGGCCAAGGCGTTCGTGTCCGGGGGCTCCTGCGGCCACTTCATGTGCAAGATCAGAGCTTGTCCTATCCCTGTACCATCCCTGCAGATGCTTCATGTGCGGGGTCAGAGCCTGTCCTTGTCCCTGCCGAGGGGATGGCCCTGCCTGCGGTGCTGATCCGGCTGCCCTGCTCTTGCCGTGTCGGGTTTGGCTGGGGCAGCTGGGCAGAGCCGGGTGCCGGGAGGGTGCAGAGCAGAGCTCGGGACCCGGCCCTGCTCCCTTCTGCCCAGCCACCTCCCAGTCCCTGGTGCCTTGTGGCCCTGCTGCCGGGGGAGGCCAGGAAGAGCCCCGCAGGGGAGCCAGCAGGTCTTCAGGCTCACCCTTCCCGGGCGCCTGCCTGGCCGGGAGCGAGGGCTGCCCGGGAGCGGGGTCCCTGCACTGCCCTCGGCCCCCCGCACCGGGACGCGGGGGCCGGCAGCGCTCTCCAGCCCGCCTCGGCACGGGCAGCGGGGCCGGGCTCTGCTGCTGCTGCCCGAGCCCCGGCGGCACCGGCAGCGGGGCAGGAGCGGCCAGGGACCCCCCGCCGCTCCGGGGAAGGGCCAACCCCGGTGTGCCGGTGCGGGAGCTCCCGGTGCCCCCCACCGCGCCCCGGGTTTCTGCCCCGCTCCCTCACTGCCTGCGAGCGACGCTGCTCCCGGCGGGCAGCCGGGCCCCGCCGCCCCTCACCGCGGCGTCGCCCCTGCAGCATCCCGCCCGCGCCAGTGCGGGGCCGGGCGGCTGTAGCCCTCCCGGCCCGGCGGACTACAGCTCCCACAATGCCTCGGCGGCCGAGCGAGCGCTTTGTCTTTTCGCCCGTCTGCGGTCTGCGGGAGAAGGTCCCGGGGCGGCGGCCATCGGGCGGAGCGGCCGCTGCCGGGCGCCGTCCATGCCGCGCCGGGGCGGGCGAGGGAGCGCGGGGCGGCCCCTTCCCCTGCCCGGGCCGCCGCTGCCCCGGCCGCCGCCCCCCCCGCCCGGCCCCCCCCGCCATGCCCCGCACGGGCGGCGCCCAGGTGAGAGCGGCCGGGGGCGGCGGGCACGGGGCGGCGGGCGGTGCGGGGCCGGGGGCTGCGGGTGGTGCGGGGCGGGCGGTGCGGGGCTGCAGGCGTGGAGGTGCCGGCGGTGCGGGGCCGGGGGCTGCGGGCGGTGCGGGGCTGCAGGCGTGGAGGTGCCGGCGGTGCGGGGCCGGGGGCTGCGGGCGGTGCGGGGCTGCAGGCGTGGAGGTGCCGGCGGTGCGGGGCTGGGGGCTGCGAGTGGTGCGGGGCGGGTGGTGCGGGGCTGCAGGCGTGGAGGTGCTGGCGGTGCGGGGCCGGGGGCTGCGGGTGGTGCGGGGCTGCAGGCGTGGAGGTGCCGGCGGTGCGGGGCCGGGGGCTGCGGGCGGTGCGGGGCTGCAGGCGTGGAGGTGCCGGCGGTGCGGGGCCGGGGGCTGCGGGCGGTGCGGGGCTGCAGGCGTGGAGGTGCCGGCGGTGCGGGGCCGGGGGCTGCGGGCGGTGCGGGGCTGCAGGCGTGGAGGTGCCGGCGGTGCGGGGCTGGGGGCTGCGAGTGGTGCGGGGCGGGTGGTGCGGGGCTGCAGGCGTGGAGGTGCTGGCGGTGCGGGGCCGGGGGCTGCGGGTGGTGCGGGGCTGCAGGCGTGGAGGTGCCGGCGGTGCGGGGCCGGGGGCTGCGGGCGGTGCGGGGCTGCAGGCGTGGAGGTGCCGGCGGTGCGGGGCCGGGGGCTGCGGGCGGTGCGGGGCTGCAGGCGTGGAGGTGCCGGCGGTGCGGGGCCGGGGGCTGCGGGCGGTGCGGGGCTGCAGGCGTGGAGGTGCCGGCGGTGCGGGGCCGGGGGCTGCGGGTGGTGCGGGGCTGCAGGCGTGGAGGTGCCGGCGGTGCGGGGCTGGGGGCTGCGAGTGGTGCGGGGCGGGCGGTGCGGGGCTGCAGGCGTGGAAGTGCCGGCGGTGCGGGGCCGGGGGCTGCGGGTGGTGCGGGGCTGCAGGCGTGGAGGTGCTGGCGGTGCGGGGCCGGGGGCTGCGGGTGGTGCGGGGCTGCAGGCGTGGAGGTGCCGGCGGTGCGGGGCCGGGGGCTGCGGGCGGTGCGGGGCTGCAGGCGTGGAGGTGCCGGCGGTGCGGGGCCGGGGGCTGCGGGCGGTGCGGGGCTGCAGGCGTGGAGGTGCCGGCGGTGCGGGGCTGGGGGCTGCGAGTGGTGCGGGGCGGGCGGTGCGGGGCTGCAGGCGTGGAAGTGCCGGCGGTGCGGGGCCGGGGGCTGCGGGCGGTGCGGGGCTGCAGGCGTGGAGGTGCTGGCGGTGCGGGGCCGGGGGCTGCGGGTGGTGCGGGGCTGCAGGCGTGGAGGTGCCGGCGGTGCGGGGCCGGGGGCTGCGGGTGGTGCGGGGCTGCAGGCGTGGAGGTGCTGGCGGTGCGGGGCCGGGGGCTGCGGGCGGTGCGGGGCTGCAGGCGTGGAGGTGCCGGCGGTGCGGGGCCGGGGGCTGCGGGCGGTGCGGGGCTGCAGGCGTGGAGGTGCCGGCGGTGCGGGGCCGGGGGCTGCGGGCGGTGCGGGGCTGCAGGCGTGGAGGTGCCGGCGGTGCGGGGCCGGGGGCTGCGGGCGGTGCGGGGCTGCAGGCGTGGAGGTGCCGGCGGTGCGGGGCCGGGGGCTGCGGGCGGTGCGGGGCTGCAGGCGTGGAAGTGCCGGCGGTGCGGGGCCGGGGGCTGCGGGCGGTGCGGGGCTGCAGGCGTGGAGGTGCCGGCGGTGCGGGGCTGGGGGCTGCGAGTGGTGCGGGGCGGGTGGTGCGGGGCTGCAGGCGTGGAGGTGCCGGCGGTGCGGGGCCGGGGGCGGCGGGTGGTGCGGGGCTGCAGGCGTGGAGGTGCCGGCGGTGCGGAGCCAGGGGCTGCGGGTGGTGCGGGGCTGCAGGCGTGGAGGTGCCGGCGGTGCGGGGCCGGGGGCTGCGGGTGGTGCGGGGCGGGCGGTGCGGGGCTGCAGGCGTGGAAGTGCCGGCGGTGCGGGGCCGGGGGCTGCGGGTGGTGCGGGGCTGCAGGCGTGGAGGTGCTGGCGGTGCGGGGCCGGGGGCTGCGGGTGGTGCGGGGCGGGCGGTGCGGGGCTGCAGGCGTGGAGGTGCTGGCGGTGCGGGGTGGGCAGTGCGGGGCCAGGGGCTGGCGGCGGTGTGGGGCCGGGGGCTGCGGGTGGTGCGGGGCTGCAGGCGTGGAGGTGCCGGCGGTGCGGGGTGGGCAGTGCGGGGCCAGGGGCTGGCGGCGGTGTGGGGCCGGGGGTGGTGGGCGCGAAGGTGCCGGCGGTGCAGGCTGGGGCTGCGGGCACAGAGGTGCCCGTAGACCCCCCGGCGCTGTCCTCTCCGCACTGCCGGGACCGCAGCTCTGCCCCTCCGTGCCCGCAGCCCCCGGCCCCGCATCGCCCGCCCCTCCGTGCCCGCAGCCCCCGGCCGCGGCTCGGGGCTGCCGATCCCTCCCCGTCGGTTCGCCCGGCTCGGCGGGCGCTCTGGGGCTCGGCAGGCAGCGTG
The DNA here is from genome assembly GCF_040807025.1 of Struthio camelus. NCBI lineage: Eukaryota > Metazoa > Chordata > Aves > Struthioniformes > Struthionidae > Struthio > Struthio camelus. The sequence continues at coordinate 598,474 of NC_090943.1, forward strand.
AAGCGGCGGGGCAGCTCCCGGGGCCGGCGGAGATGGGAAGGTCCCGTGAAACGAGCCCGTTCATCCCTCCTGTATATGTCTTCAGAGCCCCGGAGGGTTTTGTGTGGCCGAGCTGGTTTTGCCCCGCAGCACGGCCCGGGGGAGCATAGCGGCTGGGACAGCCAGGGTGCACTGAGAGACGGGTCTGGGCACCCGCCACCCCAAACCAGCCAGCCCTCGAGGGGGCCGTGCCATAGGGCTGTGAGCAGGGGTCCCCGGGGCTCGCTGCCCCTCTAGGCTGGTCTCCGCCGGGTGCAGCTCTCCGGCCGGGGGGGCGCTGAGCAGGGACCCTTTGCTCTTGCAGGTCCCGGTGACGTTTGAGGACGTGGCCATCTACTTCCCCCCGGAGGAGTGGGCAGAGCTGGCAGAATGGCAGAAGGACCTTTACTGGGATGTGATGAGGGAGAATTACGAGCTGGTGGCCTCCCTGGGTGAGAGGGTTTTCCCTGGCTGCCCTCAGAGCCTGCAGGATGGGGTGTTTGCCAGGAGGCCTGCTGGGACCGGGGCCGCAGGGAAGGCTGTCAGGAAGCGGGGTGTTGTCTCCTGTGCTCGCAGCTGTCGCTGCTGGTGTGCTTCTGAGACCGAGGACAGCTGCGCGCTTTCCGAAGGCTGGCTTTGCCCGGTGGGCACCTCCAGGACGCTGAGACTCCCGAGCCTGGAGGGCAGGAGTTGGAGGAATAGGGCACCGAGATAAACGTACAGCTGTGTGTGCAGTGTTGAAGCGCTTTGCCGCTTGCCTTGCCAAGGGGAATATCCTGTGTAGGGCCAGGATGCGCCTAGTTCCTAGGTGAAGGACACTGCGATTCCCTCCCCTAGGAGCAGAAACACCGGGCCCCCAGCTGGATCTTCTCTCCAAGCTGGAGCGAGGGGAAGAACTGCACATTGAGGATCTCTTGGGGGAGCTGCGTATGGGAAATCTCTGGGGAGAGCGGCCCGGAGGCCTGGACACCCCCAGCATGGGTGAGTGACCCTGGGAGACCCCTGACACTGGTGCAGCGCTGGGGGAGCCGGGTGGGGAGGCAGCCGTCCACGCGCGTGTCCCGCTGTGCTCCCGAGCCGGCTGCGGCCGCTCCCTGCGCTCGGCTGCTCCGCTCCTGCGGTGACAGGGAGGGCGATTGTCCCCCGCAGGTGCCGGCGTCGCAGGCCCCAAACCCTCGCCGGTGTCTAAGCTGGAGCGAGGGGAAGAACGGCGCGGCAGGGACGGCCAGAGCGAGCCGCTCGTCTGCAGTTCTTGCGGGAAGAGGAGGAACGGAGGAATCCTGAACGCCTCCTGCACGGGTGAGTGACTCCCGCGGAAGTGGCCGTGCAGCGCGGGAAGAGCTGCCAAGGCAGGACCGGCCGCTTTGCCGCGTGCCTTGAGCAAGTCCAGGGCCGTTGCTGGAGCTCGGCGGTGTGATTCCTGGCGCGTGTCCCCCAGCCCAGCACCGTCTCTGCGGGCGGGTTCACGCCTCAGTGAGGGCATGAGAGCTCTTGTTCAGGATGCCTCATCGTGCCAGTTTCCAGAATGAAAGGTGTTAGTGCTGTGGAGCGCAGGAGCAGAAATCCAGCTGGCACTCTCCCATGGAGGACTTCCCTTTCTGAGACAGTCCTGCCTGCTGCCCAGCCCCTCCTGGGCTTGCTGCATGGCATGTAGGCTCATGTCCTGGCGCTTGCCAGCATGAACTAGAGCAAAGCATGCTTACTGCTCCAGAGCCGCACTGTCCGCAACTGTAGGGTTGCCCCATGGGGCCCACTCTGCGTCTGCCTGGCCCCTTTCAGGCCATACCCCGTGTTTCTGGAGTACGGACGCTGCCTTTCTAGGAACTGGCATGTGATGCCTTGTGCTTCCTCCGTGAGCCCTGGGGCCAAAGCAGACTTCAGCAGCTGTGACTTGAGGCTCTCCTGGTCCTGCCTGCTGCTCACCTCTGTTCTTTCTTGCCGGTGGTCCAAGCCAGGGATCCGCTACACGAGCTGCTCCTGATGGCCAGCCACTTGTTCATGCTGTGGGGCAGGCGTGCCGAGCGGCGATTCATGGCCTTCCGGGCTTTCCTGAGGTGTCGGCGGGTGCTGAATTGGGAAGACGACGATGACACCTTCATGGCGGACTGGGAAGACATGATGAACGCTGCCATCGCTGCCCAGTCACCATGCGTTGACCGGCGTTTCTGGAGCAAGAGGACCAGCACGGCGTGGTGGGACCACATCGTGCTGCAGACCTGGGACGATCAGGAGTGGCTGCAGAACTTCCACATGAGGAAGCAGACCTTCCTGGAGCTCTGTGAGGAGCTCACCCCGGCCCTCCGCCGCCAGAGCACGCAGTTCAGGGAGCCCATCCCTGTGCAGAAGCGAGTGGCCATTGCTATCTGGAAGCTGGCCACCCCAGGCTGCTACCGCTCTGTGGCTAGCCAGTTTGGTGTGGGCAAGTCAACAGTGGGGCTGGTGGTGATGGAAGTCTGCGATGCAATCCTTAAGGTAGTTTACCCACGTGTTGTGGCCATGAAGAACATTCCTGAAATAAGGGCTGCCTTTCAGAAAATGGGTTTCCCAAACTGTGCGGGGGCCATTGATGCAACGCACGTTCCCATAGTTTGTCCTCCGGAAGGAGCCAACGAATATGCAAACTGCAACGGGTATTACTCCCTGGTTTTGCAGGGCTTGGTGGACCACCGGGGCAGGTTCATGAACACCAACGTAGGAAGCACTGGCAAGGTCCATGATGCCAAAGTGCTGATGAGGTCAGGCATATACATGCTTGGACAAGCGGGAACGTTATTCCCTCCCAATGACATTATTATCAATGGTGTGTCAGTGCCGACGGTTATTTTGGGGGATCCTGCCTATCCCCTCCTGCCGTGGCTGATGACACCTTATCACGGCCACATGAGCCCTGGGAAACGGAAATTCAACGAAACCCTTGGCAATTGCAGGGTGGTTGTGGAGCACGCCTTCGGCAGGCTGAAGGCACGGTGGCGCTGCCTGCAGAACCGGCTGGATGCCAACGTGGCAAACGCCATCCGCATGATCGTGGCCTGCTGCACCCTCCACAACATCTGCGAGGCGAAGGGTGAGTATTTCTGCACAGAGTGGTCCCAGGACACGGATGGTTTGCTCAACCGGTTCACTCAGCCCGAGAGCGCGCCCATCAACACGAGCACGTGCTCCCGAGAGGCGCGGGAGATCAGGGATGCTATTTGTGCCCATATCCTGGCCACCCAGGAGGACCCAAAGGAGTGAGGAGTCCTGGGGCATGCATTTCTTTCTAGATTTTGGTTTACTGTGGGACCTGCTGTATGCATTTTCTGAACTACTTTGTATATTATTTAGTTTGAAATAACGTGTAGTGCCTGGGAGGAGGGGACTGCTCAGATTTTTAGGGAATATCGTTACCCGGTTCAAGTTTCTGCCGTGGAGGAGCCAGTGGCTTTTCTCTCGGGTTCTACATAATACTGTTTTGCCTGTTACCAGGGCAAGCGTTAGGCTCTGTGTGCGCGTTTGAAATCATGGGGCATCGTGTCATTTAATTTTCAGACTGACTTGTGTTTTCTCATAGTTTAATAAAATCCTTTTTGCAGAAATGTGGCTGTTTACTTAGACAAGTAATTGCCCTCAAAGCATTGCATTGTGCTGTCAGGCGCGTTGAGGGGAGCAGGCAGAGCAGTGCAGTGAGACCTGTTGGGAAGCAGTAGGGAGGCATCTTTTGCAAACGGAAAATTAAAGTGCAGTAGGGGAAGAAAAGCAACTCTTGGGCGGCCTCCGTCCTGTGGCGTTGGCAGTCGGGGAGCGCAGGCGAGGCGGGGGGGTGAATCCTCGCCCTGCGAGCGCCCGGGCCGGCTCCCTTCCTCTCCTGCTCCCGGAGCTGTGCAAGGAGCCTTGCCTCGTCCATGCCCGCTGCTAGCCTGTGTCCCACGCTCCTCCGCTCTGCCTCCGAGTTATTTCCCATGCCTTGTTCCCGTTTTCCCTCTCTGCTGTCCTACATAGTGGCTGAGCTTCGGGGCTAGATGGCAGAGTCCATAGAGGCAGAGCTGACTGGGTAAATTAAATGCTTCCACGTGAGAAGCAATTTGCAACCCTTTGTCATTTGTGACACTAGCTTGTTGCCACTTGCAAAGCTGGCTTCTCGGATGCCGCAAGTGCGGAGCAGCTGTAAACACCAAAGTCATTTGGCGCAGCCTTATAAAAGTTTCACAGTGACTCAAAATTGAACTGGCTGCCCGTGACGGGGTGTGACTGGAGTCCTACCACGGCCTCTGCGGCTAGTGTCGGACTCTGACCTTCCCTGCAGCTGGGCAATGTTCAGGAGATGCAAGTATTTCAGAAATACCGTGGTGCAGGGCGGGTGGTGTGTCGGAGCAGAGGCAGGACTCCAGCGACGTGTCTGGGGGCTGCTTTCTTGGTGGCACAGGGTCAGTGAGCGGAAGCATCCGGCCAGTCATAGCGGTGGTTCAGCAGAGCTCGCTCAGCGCCTGGCCGGGGTTTCCTCTGAGCGACTGTGCCAGCATCACCCGTGGAGAGAGGAGAGGATGGGAAGAAGATCAAGCGCCCATTGCGGTGAGCGGTGGATGCTCAACGCTGTCCTGCTCCCCATCGCAAGCACAAGCGTCCGTGAATGGAGAGAAAGCGGGTGTGAAAACCAGCAGGGACTGGTGTGCAGAAGGCATAGCAGGTTAGAGGGGGCTGGCAGAACGCCGCGGGCTATTTGAGCAACTGAGGAGCTGCGGTGCTCGCAGGAGCCTTGCGCTCTGGCAGGCTGCCGTCCTGGTGTGCCAGTGCGGGGAAGGTGTTTGCACAGTGAGAGGCCAAACGCTTCGTCCGCCTCTCCCGGCGCATGGCCCATCTCCCGGCAGGCAGCGCCCCGGCCGTACGGCGATGCACCGGGACAGCTGCGCTCCGCTTTAAGGCCGAGGGCAAACGCTCAGTCGCACCCGAAACGTGGAGCCTGTGCAGCGTGCCTGAGAAACCTGCAGCAGGATGCTCTTCTTGGCCCTGATGCAGGACATGCAGATCACAGAATCACAGAATCGTTTAGGTTGGAAGGGACCTCTGGAGATCATCTAGTCCAACCTCCCTGCTCAAGCAGGGTCCTCTAGAGCAGATTGCCCAGGATCACATCCAGGCGGGTTTTGAATATCTCCAGCGAAGGAGACTCTACCACCTCTCTGGGCAACCTGTTCCAATGCTCTGTCACCCTCACAGTCAAGAAGTTTTTTCTCAGGTTCAGATGGAACTTCCTGTGCTTCAGTTTCTGCCCGTTGCCTCTTGTCCTGTTGCTGGGCACCATGGAGAAGAGGCTGGCCTCATCCTCTTGACACCCCCCCTTCAGATACTTGTACACGTTGATGAGATCCCCTCTCAATCTTCTCTTCTCCAGGCTGAACAGGCCCAGCTCTTGCGGTCTTTCTTCCTAGGAGAGGTGCTCCAGCCCTCTAATCATCTTGGTAGCCCTCCGCTGGACTCTCTCCAGGAGTGCCAGGTCTCTCTTGTACTGGGGAGCCCAGAACCGGACACAGTACTCCAGGTGAGGCCTCCCCAGGGCTGAGGAGAGGGGCAGGATCACCTCCCTCCACCTGCTGGCAACACTCTTCCTAATGCACCCCAGGATCCCATTGGCCTTCTTGGCCCCAAGGGCACACTGCTGGCTCACGTTTAACTTGTTGTTCACCAGCACTCCCAGGTCCTTCTCTGCAGAGCTGCTTTGCAGCAGGTCAACCCCCAGCCTGTACTAGTGCATGGGATTATTCCTGCCTAGGTGCAGGACCTTGCACTTGCCTTTGTTGAACATCATGAGGTTCCTCTCTGCCCACCTCTCCAGCCTGTCCAGGTCCCTCTGCATGGCAGCACAGCCCTCTGGTGTGTCAGCCTCTCCCCCCAGCTTAGTATCCTCAGCAAACTTGCTGAGGGTGCACTCTGTGCCTTCCTCCAGGTCATTGATGAATATATTGAACAAGACTGGACCCAGGACTGACCCCTGGGGGACACCACTAACTACAGGCCTCCAACTTGACTCTGCGCCACTCACCACAACCCTCTGAGCTCGGCCATCCAGCCAGTTCTCAAGCCACCTCACTGTCCACTCATCCAGCCTGCACTTCCTGAGCTTATCTAGGAGGATGTGATGGGAGACAGTGTCAAAAGCCTTGCTGAAGTCCAGGGAGACAACACCCACTGCTCTCCCCTCCTCTACCCAGGCAGTCATCCCATCATAGAAAGCTATCAGATTGGTCAAGCATGATTTCCCTTTGGTGAATCCATGCTGACTACTCCTGATCACCTTCTTGTCCTCCAGATGCTTAGTGAGGACCTTCAGGATGAGCTGTTCCATCACCTTTCCAGGGATGGAGGTGAGGCTGACAGGCTTGTAGTTTCCTGGCTCCTCCTTCTTGCCCTTTTTGAAGACTGGGGTGACATGGTCTTTCTTCCAGTCCTCAGGCACCTCTCCTGATCTCCAGGACCTTTCCAAGATGATGGAGAGTGGCCTAGCGATAACATCCACCAGCTCCCTCAGCACTCGTGGGTGCATCCCATCGGGGCCCATGGATTTATGGAGGTCAAGTCTGGACAAAAGATCTCTAACCTGATCCTCCTCCAGCAAGGGAGAGTCTTCCTTTCTCCAGACTTCTTCTCTTGTCCCCAAGGTCTGGAATTCCTCAGGACTGGCCTTAGCAGTGAAGACTGCAGCAAAGAAGGCATTCAATAACTCTGCCTTCTCTGTATCCCTCATCACCAGGGCACCCGCCCCATTCAGCAGCGGGCCGACATTGTCCCTAGTCTTCCTTTTGCTCTGGATGTGTTTGAAGAACCCCTTCTTGTTGTCCTTGACATCCCTTGCCAGATTGAATTCCAACTGGGCCTGAGGCTTCCTTGTCGCATCCCTGCATACTCTGACAACGTCCCTGTATTCCTCCCCACATAAACATCCCCACATCTCTCACACCCCTCCTGAGCCCCCACCTCTGTTAGTGCTGCTCCCCTGTGCTTGAGAGCCTTTGGGACACAGCAGAGACTGAGCCCTGGCCTGGAGGAAGGGGAAAGACGGGATCTCTGGAGCAGGAACCCGAGTTGTCTCCCAAACGCTGGGAGGTGAAAAGCAATGCTTCCAGGCTGTGCCAGCATCACGGCCGTGTCTCCCGCCGCTGCCTGGTGCAGCAGGTTTGGCATCCCCACGCGGACACGGTGCCCTCAGTGGAGACACCGCGGTCCTCGCTGGCCCCCACCGCTGCCATCCCCCCAGAGGGATGCTGCTGCTGGCAGACACCAATGCACGCCGCAGGTGTCTTTGGGCACGGCACGGCCCCCGCATCCCCTGTCCCGGTGCCTGTCTCCCGGAGCAGCACCGGGGTCTGGGTGCAGGGCTCGGCGAGGCAGAGCGCTCCAGCCCCTGCCTGCCCGCCGAGGGCCTCGGGGCTGCACCACGGCCATGAAGCTGCCCCTGCTGCAGCTCTGCGTCCGAGAGGCTGCAGTCAAATCCAGGACACGCCATCTGCTTAACTGGACAACGCTTGCAATTTTCATGCTCTGCTGATAGATTTCATGCAATGCAACTTCTCTGATGAACACTTTACAAATCTCAGCGTTAACTGAATTGCAACAGCAGAGGCTATTGCCTCCAGGGGATGGTGCTCGCAGCAGCACCCCAGGCAAGGTGCAGCGTGATACTGCCTTGCACAAGTTCCCATCACAGCAGAGGACGTGTGCTCTCTCCCTGCCAGCCTGTGCTCTGTTAATAGTGTCTGGACTTTTATGGCCAAGTACAGCAGATGACACCATAATTTTCTTTTTTACTGACGGTAGAATAACGAGCAGTCACAGAAAAGCACAAATGAAAATAAACTCATCCCAGGGGCTGTTGTGTATGTGTCTGCCCTCCTCTGCAGCGCAGCCAAGCGAGGATAACAGTGGTCTGCTGGTGCTGCTCCTGCTAGCTCCAACGGCAGCGCGGGCAGCCGCAGGCTGCGGGTCCTGGCTCCGAAACGCTGGGCTGCGGTAAGACCGGTGCTGCCACTGCCTGCGGCTCCAGCTCCGAAAGGACTCACGGACCTCGCGGGCTGACACCGTTGGTGGCTGTGGACCCGCACCAGCACCTCCCGCACACGCCTGTAACGTGCTGCCAGCACTGGCTGCTTCCCCGGATGTTCCCCCTTGCTTTACTGGCCCTTGGGGAGAAGCCAGGCAGTGGTCCCCCACAAGCCATTTCCAACCTGTTTCTCTGGCTGTAGCTGCGGGCTTGCGGTGTTGGGCTGCTGGGTGGAAGAGCCGCCTGTGCCCGCGTGGAGGCCCCTGGGTGTCTCCAGCCTTCTCCTAGGAGAGCTGAGCGCCCCGGGCTGCTCTGGGCTCAGCGCAGCTTTCCCAGTTGTTCCTGCAGCTCCTTTCTGAGCCTTTCTCACCGCTGCCAAAGCAATGAGCAGCCGAGTGCCCTCGTGCCCTTGTGCCCTGCAGCCGGGGTCTCGCTGCAGGTGCTGGGCAGCAGGATAGAAAGGACGTAGGCAAGCGAAGGCAGCCGTCGGCTGAGCCCCCCCTCCGGCTCCCGCCTCTGCGCAGCCCGCGATGCTGGGCAGGTTCCCCCTCCTGTCCCAGGCCCCCAGCAGTGAGTTTGAGATGCGTTTGCAATGCCGTGGCTACGACTGCATCTCCCATCCCCGCCTTACCCCTCTGGATAAACCCAGAAGCCAAAAGAGAAGCACTAGGAGCAATTGCTGTCAAGTAGTGTGCAGGGAGAGGGACACGGAGGAGCCTGGGCTGCAGCCTGGGGAGCAGGAAGAGGGGAGGAGACGGAGGCCCTGTACCACCCCAGCTCCTCAGGCCTGTCCTCATGGCAGCCTCTTCTGTGCTCCCGAAAGGGTTCCTCACCTCTTTGCTCCACCAGCCCCTGCCTCTCCGTCTGCTGGCCCTGCAGTACCCTTCCTGCAGTGGTGTTCGCCTCACTCGCGCACTGCTTGCAGCCCAGGCTCTGCAGCCCGTTCCCGGAGCGAGTGGCCCTGGAGAGAGGCAGATCCGCGGACCAGCCCTGGCGGCAGCGGCAGGGCAAGGAGCAGCCGCCTGCTGTTGCAAGGTGACGGGTGCCAGCGTGAAGCAGTGCCTGAGCCGGGCAGGGAGCTGGTACAACCCGCGCAGTGCCAGGCTGAGTCCCAGCTCTGCTTTTGTGAGAACTGAAGCTCGTGGAACCTGGCTCAGCACATGGATTTAGGAGCCTGGAGCTTGTTGGAGGGGAAGGCTCAGCCACATCTGGCATCTTTGCTCTCTGTTCCTGCTCCTTTGCTCACGCTCCTGCCCCTGCAGTGGTGGTTGACCATTTCCCTTTCTGCAAGCTCTTCCCCATTTTCCCTTGTCTCCCCTCTTGGCTCCCTGTCACTTGCTTGGTCTCTGCTGGTCTCGGCCTGGGAATGTGCCACCTTCCCAAGCTGATCCAGTTGTTTTTGCACCATTTGTGCCATGCTTAAGGACGCCCTGGCTGCTCAGAAGAGCATCGTGGTTTCAGCTTCAAGCCGAGGAGTGTGTGCACGTAATGAGGGGAATGGTGCAAGTGCACGATTACCAGCACAAAGCCATCTCCTACCGACCTGGAGAGCAGGTCTGGGGAGGAGATGCGAATAGCTGGTGTCGAGCCGCCGCCAGGACAGAGGAACGCGAGTGGGTGTGAGGATGTCACAGCCCACCTGCACCCCAAGGAGCAGGCAGAGGTCACAAAACTCAGGGGCACGCAGCGGGGGAGGCTTGTGCGTTGGGGCTGCCCAGGTGAGGGGGGTGCGAGGATGCTCTGCAGGGGGGAATGGGAAGTCCCATGGCAGGGCCAGTCCGCAGGGTGCTGAGCTCAAGCCAGAGTAAGAGAGGAGCCAGGGTAGCCAACCCAGCTATGGAAGGTCAACAGACTTCAGGATGACAAGGACTTTTTAATACCCAGTCTGAGCATTTCCGCAGGCCCCGCACAGCCCATGGCTGGCTGGTGGGAGCAATGTCCAGGCAAGGTTTAAAGTCTCTGAGTGATGACTGGTCACAGTATTCCTTGAGAAATTGTTCCACAAGCAAACTACCCTCGCCCTTAAGAGTTTGCCCTTATGTCACGCTTTTGCTACAATGGGGATGAATCAGCCCATTGCATTTCCAGCCCCCCAAGCCGATTCTGCTCTCGAATGGCAGTGAAAAGCTGAAGCCGTGGCCTGGGCGGGTGCTGCTCTGCCTGCAGGCTCTCTAGGCCAGCGGCCAGGGCAGCAGAGCAAGGTGCCGGCAGAGCCACCGCAGCTCCCCGGCTCGGTTTACCCGCTCCACCGCCCTGCGGAGGCGGCCGGGTGCCGCAGAGACCGCGGCGGGGGGGACTGCTCCTCGTCACCCCGCTGCGGCGGCAGCAGGAGCGGAGCCCTCTCCCAGCCCTGCTCCTCTCCAGCCCCTCGTCCTTGAGGTGCCCAGTTCTGCCGACACAGCTGGCAAGGTGGACTCGGCCCTCAGATCAGACCGGCGAGGGCCGGCACCATCTAGAGCCGGCGCAGAAGGCGACGGGGCTGTGGGGGACTCACCCGCAAGCCTCTGGGGGGCAAGGGAGGTGCTGCTGACCCTGATGCGATGCAATGGCCAAGTTGTGTGCAAGGCACCTCGCCCGGGACTAAGGCCGAAGAACGCCCTCTCTGAAAGCCCTGCTGCGCTCTGCGCTGACGGGGTAGCTCTGACCTCTTCCTGGCTGATTTTTCCCATTTTGCGAGGCCACGAATGATCTGCGTGAGGAGAGACATCTCCATCACAAGACACGTGCTCCCCATGCTGAAGAGGCAGGCTTAGACACAGCAAAGGTGAGAAAGACCTGCCTTCAGGAGGGAAATCTCACGCACCGACTGCAAAGGTGTCACACGCAGAGCGGGGCAACGCGCGTGCGCACAGGGGACACAGGGAGAGCAGCAGGGAAAGCGCCGCACTGACCTGCAGCAAACGGGTGGGAGAGCGACTTCTCACGTCCTCACCTGCCTCCAGCAAAGCACGCACAGGAGAAACACCCTCTGTGCCCTGCCAGCACGGAGAGCTGCAGCCGGCTCACAGAAAGGCTTATTTCTTGCCCCTTTGCCCAAAGGCCTCCAGAAGTCTTGACCAATCCCCATATAAAGCAACGGCCCCTTATACAGTCCTTTCCAAAAGGACCAGCCGCTGGGACATCACCTGCACGCTCCTCTGCTCCCCCGGGAACTTACCTGCATTTCGCACCTGCTAGCGGCACCAGACCGGCAGCCTGCAGGATAGGGACCTGGTGGAAGCGGCAGTGCGGGCGAGCGCGACACGGAAAGGGAGAGCCGCTGCGCGCGAGCGGGCAGCGGGAGGCTGAGGGCTGGCCTGGCCGGGGCCACCGTGTGCCCCCAGGAGGCAGCCCAGACCCCAGGCACCTTCAGGCAGACCTTTTCCATGGCCGGTGCCGTGCTCAGCGGGGCATGCATGAGGGAGCCTCACCTCCAGCCGTCCCTGCCCTCCCTGGCCGAGCCTGGCGGCTGTTCACAGCCTCATCAACCGCCCACCAGCGCGCCCTCCCCAGCTTTGTCAGCCGCCACATGATGTACAAGCCTGCGCCACGGCTACCCCGCTGCCGGCAGCCGCGGCGGTCCCCAGCAGCGCCGGCAGCTCCTTCGCGCAGGGTCTCCCAGGGATATTTTGCACATGGGTCCCCGAAAGCCCGCAGGCGCCAGGCCGGGACGGCGAGGGGAGCAGCCCCCTTCCCGCTCTCCCGGGCCGCTCCCGGCGGCTGCGGCAGGCACGGAGGCGACGGGGACGCCGCTCTAGCCGGCTTTGGGTGCCGAAACCGGGCTCCTGCAGTCGGTTCCTCCGGGAATCCCACTGCCGACGAGCCCGAGCCCAGTGGCACCGCTTCGCCCGGGCGGCCGCGGCCAGGCCCCCGGCGGCGGCCGTTCCCGGGGGTCTGCGGCGCCCCGTCCGGGGGGGCCGGCAGGAGCAGCCCCCGCGCTGCAGCCCCCCCGGCCGGGGCAGCACCGGGCGCAGCGGCGGCTCCGGGCGCGGCCGCCGGGGGCTGCAGGGCGGCGGCGGCGCCGGCCCGGGTCCCGGTTGCCGGTTGCCGGCCCGGGGGGGGGCGGCGGCGGCGGCGGCGGGGGGGGGGCGGACTACAGCTCCCGGCATGCAGCGGGGTGCGGAGCCCTTTGTCTGCCTCGCCCCGCGCGGCCGCCCGCCCCGGGGCGCTCCGGCGGTCGGCGGCCATCGGCGGCGGGCGCGGAGCGGTGAGAGCCCGCGGGGCGGCGGGGGGAGCCGGGGGGGCAGCGGGGGCAGCCGCGGGGGTGCAGCGCCGTGCGCGGGGGGAGCAGCGGGGGAACCGGGGGGGGCGGAGGGGGCAGCCGGGGTGGCGGTGCAGCGCCGTGCGCAGGGGGCGCAGCGGGGGTACCGGGGGGGAGCAGCGGGGGCAGCCGCGGGGGTGCAGCGCCGTGCGCGGGGGGAGCAGCGGGGAGAACCGGGAGGGTGCGGAGGGGGGAGCCGGGGGGGCGGTGCAGCGCCGTGCGCGGGGGGAGCAGCGGGGGAACCGGGGGGAGCAGCGGGGGCAGCCGCGGGGGTGCAGCGCCGTGCGCGGGGGGAGCAGCGGGGGAACCGGGGGGGGCGGAGGGGGCAGCCGGGGTGGCGGTGCAGCGCCGTGCGCAGGGGGCGCAGCGGGGAGAACCGGGGGGAGCAGCGGGGGCAGCCGCGGGGGTGCAGCGCCGTGCGCGGGGGGAGCAGCGGGGAGAACCGGGAGGGTGCGGAGGGGGGAGCCGGGGGGGCGGTGCAGCGCCGTGCGCAGGGGGAACAGCGGGGGGAACCGGGGGGGGCGGAGGGGGGAGCCGGGGGGGCGGTGCAGCGCCGTGCGCAGGGGGAACAGCGGGGGGAACCGGGGGGAGCAGCGGGGGCAGCCGCGGGGGTGCAGTGCCGTGCGCGGGGGGCGCAGCGGGGGGGAGCCGGGGGGCGCAGCGGGGGGAGGTGGGGGCCCAGTGGGGGGGGACCCGAGGGGCGCAGCGGGGGGAGCCGGGGGGGCGCAGCGGGAGGACCCGAGGGGCGCAGCGCCGTGCGCGACGGCGCAATGGGGGAGAGATGGGGGGGGGGCCGGCGGAGCAGCACCATGCGTGGGGGCGCATGGCGGGGTGGGGGTCGGCACGATGCGCCGGGGGGGGCAGCGCCGTGCGGGGGAGGGGGTCCCTGGGGCCGGGACGCGCTCGCCCCGCCGCGGCAGCCTGTCCTGCCCGGCCGGGCGAGGGGCTGCAGCGGGGGGCGCGGACCGCCGCGGCCCCCGGGCAGAGGAGGCAAAGCCCTAGCGCCGCTTGCCGAGCGAGGCTGGGGCGCGGGCGGCTGTTTCCCTCTCCGCCCTGGGAAATGGGGGTGTCCTCCAGAGCATCCGCGTGGTCTGGGGCCGCTGAGCAGCGCACACAGCACCTGGGTGCCGGTGGCAGGAGGCCCTGGTGCGCGCTGGACCCCTCTCAGCCCCCCCCCCCCCCCCCCAGGGCCTCCCTTGAAAATGCAGGTCCTGATCATCCTGCTGCTTGCGAGCAAGGCGATCCCTTTCCCGGGGGGCTGGGTGGGGGCAGGTGCAGCGCCCCGCAGCCAGCGATGTTCAGCTTGTTTGTGAAGCGTCCGCTATAGGACGTAACAAGTAAACCCTAATAAAACAGAACGGCACTTATTATTGCGTGGCTTGTAAGCTCTGGGCTGGTTTCATTACGTAGTTTTTTAATTGGCGGTTGGAGTCAGGTTTAGGCAGCGTCCTGAGCGCAGGCTGACGCTCTAACGAAAGCTTTTGCTACCTGTCTTTTCTTGATTCGTGCAACCAGCGGCTCCAGTTGCAGGAACTTCTGTGTTCAGTTTTATAAACTTGTGTGAAAAGCCGTGGGCAAAAACACGGTCAGGAGTCCCGAACTACCAGTAGTAAGTAATAAACAAACCATCTGCGCTCTCTTCCAGGACTCTGGTAGTTCCAGATCCTGGAGAGGAAAGGCAGGAGCTGGCCAGGAAAGGGGTCATGTCTTGGGTGCAGATGTGCTTTAGGATTGTGTTTTCCCTAGCGGACTGGGAGGAGTGAAGAAGACGGGGTGGGAGGCAGGAGAATCACCAGTTTGTGGTTTCAGAGGGTGCAGATAAATACGGGTGGAGTCTGCGAGATGTTCCAGCTGGCTCCTGATGAAGCTAGTCTTAAATCCCCTGGCCGGAGGGTACCCCCGCTGACGGGGTTTGCCAGGACGAGGCTAGTCCTGCATTCCTTGGCTTAACCGGGAGTGCTGGCACAAGGCAATAGAAGGGAGCCCCAGGGCACCTTTGGGAGACGCCCCACCAAAAGCAAATCCTCTCCTGTTTAAAAACAAAACAAACGCCGGCATCCTGCCCTGCGCGCTGTGTTCCTGCCAGCGGAGCTCTGCACCCTGCCCTCTGACCCCGGGCTCGGGCCTCATCCTGCAGCCTGGCCCGGCAGCTCCTGGCCGGGTCGGGCAGCGTGCAGCTCTTGCACTGCGCCGCGCCGCGTGCTGGAGGCTCTCCTCCCAAGCCCGTCTGCCTGCTGCTCTTGCCCGGCAGCCTGCTGGTTCTGGTGAAACCCTGGGTCTGCCCAGGGTTGGGGTGGGCCTGCGGGAGACCCAGGGTGTCGCCGCTTGCTGCGGAGGGAAAGAGGTGCTTGCGGGGCAGGTAGGTGCCCGCGGAAGGGGCTCTTTCGGCTGGGGGTGCAGCGGAGGTTTGCAGCGAGGCGCGATGCAGCCGTCCTCTCTCTGCTCAGGCTCTTGCCGAAGCACCGAGACCTCCCTGGCTCGGTCTCAACTCCTGAATCCGTTCCCTGCGCGGTGCTGTCCCCAGCCGGCGGGGCGGTCGGGGCCAGGGGGCCGGGCGCAGGTCTCGGCCCTGGTGCTGCCACCCGCTTTGATGCGACGGGACGGCTGTGTTGGTCGAGCGGTGGGGGCAGCGCGGGCAGCGGGGCGTCGTGCAGAGCTCCGGCCGATGCTGGCGAGCTGCAGGAAGCCCTGCCTGCTGCCTGGCGATGCTGCCTGTCCCTTTTTATGCCCGTTCAGTAATATCTGACAGCGAGTTTGCGGACGGGCGGATTAAAGAGGGAAGGGAGCGTTGCTGAGCTGCTCGCCCAGCTTCGCTCGCGCTCGCTTGCAGCGCTGGCGCGGGCCTGGTCCGGGCCCGGGGACGGGCAGGAGCAGCACGGCGCTGCCCTGACCTCCGGCTCGGCCGGCTCTCCTCACCCTCCTCCTTTACGAGGTGGAAGGAAGGATAATCTCTGCACCGCACAGTTAAATCAGGATGCGAGACCAACCAGGAAGAGACTGCGGAAAATAAAGATCAAGAGGGAGCGGGGGGGCTAGCTGGGGCTGGGGGGGTGGGAAGGGGCTGGCTGCGGCTGCTCCGTGATTGCAGTTTGCCTGAGGCCTGCCGGGTGCAGAGGGTTTTGCAAACAAATTGGATGGCAGCAGCCGATGCCCCCCGGAGCGCAGAGCCTCATCGGGACAGATCCCCCCCTTTGCAGAGGGGGTCGGGGTGTGTTGGGGGAAAGGGCCGGGCAGGAAGCCGTGCGAACGGGGAGCTGCTCTTGGGCTGCCTCGTGAGCAAAGAGCAGAGAGCGTTGTTGAGAGGTTTCTGCTTTGCGTTGTACCTGAGGTTTGTGTGTAATTGCTGCGTGTGCGGGGCCAAACGGGGCAGGAAGGGGAAGCGTAGCGCAGTGGGGGTCCGGGGTCAGGGGCCCTGGCAGCCGCACCAGGGACATCGTGTGTGCGTTGTGCCCAGCTCCATGCTAGCTCAGCCCCCTGCAGCACCTTTCTCCTCGGCCCGGGAGCTGATTCCCGTGGTCGCTGCTGGCGCTTCCCTGGGCCCGCTCGCTCTCCCCGCCGCCTGCCCTCGGAGACGTGTGCTGGCAGCAGGCCGGTCCCTCTGCCTGGTCTCGGACTCGCGCTCCTTCTGGCTCTTCGCCCCTGGGTGAAGAACAGCCCTTTTCCTCCCCGGCTTGGGTCCCAATCCCTCTCTCGCAAGTGTGAGAGACCAGAACTGTCCAGTGCCGCCTCGGGGCTTGAAACTTCCCCATCGGCCCGGGAGAGGCGTCTGCTGGCAGTTCTGGGATTGCGCTGTCCTTCGTCAGGGCCGCGTCACGCTGGCTCCTGGGCTGTCCCAGGACGGGTCAGTGCACCCAGCTCTTCTCTGTCACTTCTGCAGCGGGGCTCTCCTGCAGCTGGGCTGACTGCTCCGGGTCCCCGAGGACCTGGCTCTGTCCCGTCACACGTTCTTCCACTGCGGTGACACCAGCCCGCACGGTCACTCGGCTCCTCTGGAGCGAGATCGTCCCCTCCTCTGCACGATGAGGTCTCCCGAGGGTGCTTCGTTAGCAGGTGTCGATGCTGCATCCCTGCTAACGAAAGCGTTTGAGGTCGACTGATCCCGAGCAAAGCTCCTGGCGGCCCAAACCAGCCGGACGTTTCGCCTTGCAGGAGAGTCTCCTGCACCTCTCTGCCCTGCCCTTCCCCTGGCAGCTCTGCACAGCTCTCGCCCGAGTGCTCCCCGTGGCACGGTGCCAAACTCCAGAGAGGTTCCAGCTACCACGTTTCCGTGATTTTTAGGAAAACTGAGCGCAGCAGCCATCTAGGGAAGCTTAGCAAATTCATCCGGCACAGCCTACCTCTGTCAGCTGTGCCGGGCTTCATCGCAGCCTTGCTTGCCCTCTGGCCGGTCAGCCGTTGTCCCATGCGTGGCATCATCTCCGCTGCTGGCAGGCCAAAAGGCGCAGCTCGTGGCGGAGGTGATGGGGGCAACGGCAGGGTGGCCCGACCCCTCGCCGTGCGCCGCCAGGCTCGTGCCCCCGGCACGCTGCTCCTCGCCCCCTCGGAGGCAGGCAGCGTCCCGCGGCAGGCTGGGGGCGAGGGCAGGGCTGCGCGGCGGAGGGGAGGAAGCGGCACGGCCTCCGTGCGCGGGAGAAAGGGAACCTGGAGCCGACGTGTCCTCCGGCGCATCCGTGTGTCCGGGGCCTTCCCAGACCCCGGCTGCAAAAGAAGTGCCCCCTCCCGCCCGCCGCCGCTGCCTGCTTTGGGGCTGGCTTGTCGCCGCGGGGGGGCTCATTTGCAGGCGTGCCCCGGGAAGGTGGCACGAGGCTTTTCTTTGCCTCGGACAGGTCGTCGTTGGAGGAGGGAAGCCGGAGACGCGGCTCGCGATGGAGCGAGAGGAGAAGCCGTTCGCGGGGGATCTGCGGGCAGCGAAGCTCGGCGGGACGCCGGGCGCCCCCGGTGCAGGTGAGCGGGTCGGGGCCGGGGACCCGGACCCCACGGAGCCCGGCAGGGCTGTTGGTGCCCGCGGCCGGGCAGGGGGTTCGCCGGCCCCGTGGGAGAGCGGTTGGGCGGAGGCGGGTACCCCGGTGCCCCCGGACGGCGGGTTTCGCCGCCGCGGCGGAGCAGGTGGCAGCGCCTAGCGCTGGACCCGGGCGGTCGGCAGCGCGCGGCGAACCCGGACGCGGCTCTTCTCCCGCAGGAGAGGGCTGGGCTGGCGCGACGCGCGACGTCGTGGTGAAGACGGAGCCGGAGGACGAGATGTACATCGGCCGTCCCCCGGACCTGGGTGAAAGGGCCGCTGCCCCCGGCTCCCCCAGCCCCGGTGAGCGGCGGCGCCGGGAAGGGCCGGGAGCTGGGTGAGACCTGCAGCCCCGCGGGGCGTCCGGTCCCCTCGGCGGACGTCCGGCGCGGCAGGGGATGCTCGGCACCCGCGGCCCGGACGCCTCTCTCCGAGGCTGCTCCTCGCCCCGGCGCCGGGGCAGCCGGTCCCTGCGGACCCGGCTCGGCTGGAGGTCTGAGCTCGCGGCGCCCCGACCCGCCTGGAGCTGCCTGGCCCTAACGTGGCAGGTTCCTCCCGGGAAACGGCGCCGCAGAGGCATCGCGGCGCCGACGCAGCCCCTGCTCCCGCGTGCCGGGGTGCCGCGAGTCGCTCGGCCCGCTTTTCGGAGCAGGGCTGCCGGGAAGAAGTGGGGGGGGCACGTCCTGCCCTCGGGCCGGGGCAGCGGACGGGGGCCAGCGTCGGCACGGGCAGGCCGCTCGGGGCGGGCGCTGCCCCAGCAGCCGTCCCCGGAGCGGGGCTCAGCGGCCGCGTCTCCCCTTCCGCAGGGATCAAAACGGAGCTCGTCATTAAAACGGAGCCGGAGGACGAGGCGTACGGCGATTTCTGCCAGACCTACCCGGGGAGGGAGGTGCCCCCCGACGCCTCCGCCTGTGAGTGGGGCCGGGGAGGGCGGGCGGCTGCATCTCCGCGGCGGGACCCGGGGCCGCGGCGCCGCAGGGCCGTGCGCCAGGGCGCTCTGGCCGCCGCTGCCTCCCCGGCCGGCTCGGCCAGGTCCCCGCGCAACGTCCCCGTGCCCGAGTTCGCCGTGGGGGCGATGCTCCCGCTGCAAACGCCGCGCGTGGGGCGCTGCGGGCGGGCTGCTCCGGGCCGCGCCGCTGCCGGCGAGCCTCCGCGCGGGTCGCGGAGCAGCCTGGCTCTTCGCCCCGGCCTCGGCGGCGCCCTCGCCGCCCGCCTAGCGCCGCGCTCTCCCGCTGCAGGCGACGCCAAGCCCGAGATCATCGTGAAGGTGGAGCCGGACGAGGAGCCGTGCGCGGGGGGCCCCCCGGGCCGGGGTGGCCGCGGCACAGGTGAGCGGCTCCCGCGCCGTGGGACGGGGCGAGCCGGGGATGCACCCGGGAGCCCTTACCGGCCTTGCGAACGGAGAGCCCGGAGCCCTGGGAGGGATTTTTCTCCCCTGTTTATTTCCACCGCGTGAGTGAAAAGCGTAAGTGTGTTGCATTTGAGAAAAGCTGAAATAACTGAAAATTTTGAGAGAGGCGCTACCGCAAACAACCCCTGGAAGGTGCATGGAGGCACTGGATGGACAGTTTGTGACTTAAAACGGAGACAGGAGCAACTGAAGTGCAGCGTGAGTCCCTCTGGCTTGTCAAGCGCTGTAGCTCCGTGCGAAGCGAGGACAGGCTCCTCTTGCAACGGCCGCGCAGAGCAGGGCCGGAGCCGTTCAACCAGCAAAGAGCCTGGCTATGCTGGTGTCCTGCCCGACTGATGGAAAACAGGCCGAGTGCTTTTATCACCCTCGTGCAGAAGTTGATCTTAAGGCATCCTCTGGCTGGCTGACTTGGCTGAAGCGTCCTTACGGCGTCCAGGAGATCCGTGGGGGTTCGGTTGGCTGCTGATGGACCTGGGGAAGGTTTTCAGAGGTTAATAGAAGTGGAAAGCCCACAACCAGCGTAGGTACGCAGCCAGGCTTTGCTGGAAACGGTTACCAAATGGGACATAAGCTCTTGGCGGTGCTGTTGGCTGCAAAGCGGGGAGGGAGGTAGTGATGTCCCTGGCCCCCACGGCTAAGCTTTGGGAGATGGGAAGTGAAGGAATGGTCCCCCCGGGACGGGACCGAAGCCCCGGAGGTGCCAGTAGATGACGGTAGCCCCGGGGTGGCACGGCACAGCCCTGGGATCTGCAGAGATGGGCTGGACGAGAAGTTTGTTCAGCGCTGCTTAGCAGACAGGCTGGCCTGTCAGGCGGTCTGCCTCCCACCCTCCAGGAGCCTTCTGGGATCAGGAGATGTTGACTTCTTGGCAAAGAGCCTATCGCCGTCTCCCTCGGCGCAGGGTGATGCGCAGGTGGCGATGCATTAGTGAGCAGGCCTGTTACAAAGCACACGGACGCGGGGGAAAGCTGGGGTCGCGGGCGCTCCTCCTGAGCGCAGCCAGCTGCAGCGACGGGGGCCGGCGCAGCAAGGCAACCGCGAAGGCTGGGAGAGGCTGCAGGGGCCAGCCAGGCGGCGAGTGCGGGGCGTCGGACGACCACCTGAGCCACCTCGGCGTGGGACGGCGCTGCCCCGGGCCACGCGGGAACGGCCCGAGCCCCTGGGGCGGCAGCGGGCTCGCTGATGGCAAAGGCGCCCTTCGCCGGCTGCGCGCAGGCAGGAGGGAGGAAGAGAGCCCGCCCGGCGATGAAGCACGGGAGAGGGGCAGTCTGCTTACGAGGACAGATGCAGCAGTGGAAACCTCTCACGAGGGTATATTTTTCATTGTTCGAATGAACGTTTTCCCCTTTATGTTTGCAGTGTCATCCTGTGCTTTCATATGTCTCGGTGAAGTACATCGCCTCTACTTGCACGTGCTTTGCATTATCCGCGTTTAGCTTTGCCCTCCTCCCAGTTCCCTTGGGTAACTGGGACACGAGCTGACGGTGGACTGCAGGCATGAGGTGCCGGGGCTCCAACGTCTGTGTCGGGAAGTCCCTGCTGCTTTCTCTCTCTTCTCCCAGAGCCCCCAGCCTGGCTCCCTGCTGGCTTCAATGTCATCGTGGTCCTCACGGCTCTCCTTCATCCAGCGCAGCTGCCTGTCGAGCTCGGGTGCTCTTCCTGGTGTCTTCAGAGGTGCCTCCCATAGCAGAAAAGGGACTTTTAGACTTAAACTATGGACATAGCCTCTGAGCACATTTGCCTTTGGAGCAGAGCTTGCACGAGGCATCGTTGAGCACGCTGGAGGCACGGTGACAGATCCGAGTGCGGTGCAGCTTGGTGCCAAGGGCTGTTTCTTCTCCCACACCCAGAATCTCCCTGCCCCTGCACCCAGGAACTCTTGGGCGCATTAAACCAGCGCCGTAGCCCAGATCTCTGCAGCTCTCTGTCAGTCTCACCTCCGTGCCCAGGGATCTCCAGAGTCCTGCGGTGCTCCAGGGAACAGCCGTTCTGGTCTCTGCTGCCCGGATGCCGCAGTGGTGCCGCTGTGCCCGCGCTGAGCGGATGCAGCTCTGCTAGCCCAGCGCAGGTCGATGCAGCCTGCACATGTCCTGGGAGTGCAGCGGGGGGTGAACTGGGCTGTGTGGGTCTCTGGAGGGCCCTGCCGGCTCCGGGCTCCCGCGGCGAGCGCTGGCGCTGGGGGAGGTTTCCCGACGGGCACGGGTTTGGCTCAGCGAGTCCCCGGGAGCAGGGGCGTACGCGGCTTCGCGCCTTGGGCTGAGGCTCCTCAGCTTTTTGCTTGCGGGTTTCTTTCCTGCTCTCATCGCTTGCCCGTGGCATGTGGTAACGGGGCTCCCTCTTCTCTTGGCAGGTAGTGAAGGTGGCAGCAAGAAGCAGCTTAAGGAAGAGCCGGAAGACGTGAAGCCGGACAAGGCTCTGCTGGTGAAAAGCCTGGAGGCCGCTCTGCGGGGCTCGCTCCGGCCGGAGCCCTGCGTCAGCCAGTGGACGGTGCAGCCGGTGCAGGGCGACGCGGCCGAGCTCCGGCGGGGCCCGGCAGGGCCCGAGGGGCCGCGGGCAGCCGCCGAGCCCATGGAGCTCTACTTGGAGAAGGGAGCAGCGCCCGTCCTGCCGACGAGCGACGCGGGGCAGAAACCGTCGCCGATCCGTGAGCAGGGCAGTGCTGCGGTCCCCGGCGCCGAGCCGGCGAGGCGCCCGCGCAGCCATGCCGCCGAGCGGCCCTTCACCTGCACCGAGTGCGGGAAGAGCTTCCAGCACCGGGGGAACCTCATCACCCACCTGCGCGTGCACACGGGCGAGAAGCCCTTCACCTGCACCGTCTGCGGGAAGAGCTTCAGCCAGAAGGGCGACCTGATGCGGCATCAGCGCATCCACACGGGGGAAAAGCCGTTCGAGTGCAACGTGTGTGGGAAGAGCTTTTGCTCCAAGCAGACCTTCATCCTGCACCAGCGCATCCACACGGGCGAGAAGCCCTTCTCCTGCACGGAGTGTGGGAAGAGCTTCAACCGCAAGGCCAACTTCATCACGCACCAGAAGATCCACCGTGGTGAGCGCCCCTTCATCTGTGCCGAGTGCGGCAAGGGCTTTTGCGCCAAGAAGACCTTCATCCTGCACCAGAAGATCCACATCGGCGACCGCCCCTTTGGTTGCTCCGAGTGCGGGAAGAGCTTCAGCCGCAATGGTGACCTGACACGGCACCAGCGGATCCACACCGGGGAGCGACCCTTCGCCTGCGCCGACTGCGGCAAGTGCTTCAGCCACAACGGCGAGCTGATCAAGCACCAGCGCATCCACACGGGCGAGAAGCCCTTCACCTGCACAGAATGCGGCAAGAGCTTCAACCGCAAGGGCACGCTCATCACCCACCAGCGCATCCACACTGGCGAGCGCCCCTTCGTCTGCCCCGAGTGCGGCAAGACCTTCAACCTCAAGACCACGCTCATGAAACACAAGCGGATCCACACTGGTGAGCGCCCTTTCACCTGCCTGGAGTGCGGGAAGAGCTTCAAGTACAAGGGCAACCTCCGGACCCACCACCTCACCCACACAGTGGAGCGGGTCTACCCCTGCACCGAGTGCGGCAAGATCTTCAGCCATAAGAAGGAGCTCACTGTGCATCAGAGTGTGCACACAGAGGAGAGGATCCTGTCCTGCTACAGAGATGGGGAGTCCTTCAACCCCTTTCTCCCCATGCACCCGCTCCTCATGTCCTGCACCCAAATCCAGGTGCCGCTGGAAGCCTTGTCGAAATACAAGTAGGAGGGGCTGGCAAAAGCGGAAAGAGCTCTGTGACTTGCCTGTGGCTCATCCCTGGAGCTGGAGTGGAGGGAGAAGGAACGACACGATAATTTTATGACTTAGACCTACTGTGGTGCTGGCAGAATATCAGGGCCCTGCCCTGGAGAGCTTGCAGCGTTGAAGAACAAGCCAACAAGCAAACCGCACGTCCCCAAAGCACATATGAACACACTTGTGACACATTCTGTGACCAAAACAGAAATAAAGGATTCAACCTTGCCCTGAAGGACGCCAAAGATAACGTAGCCCTTCCTCCGTTGCTGGTAAGAGAGGTTTCTGAAGCCTCCAGATTTAGCAGGATGAGAGCTTTCATGGACTGGAGGTCTCTGGGAAGGAGTGATCTGGGGAGCGGTTCGCACAGGGCTGGGGTCGACCTGGCCTCCCCGCGGGGTGCTTCATGTCTCACCACCTAAACGCAAGGGTTGGTGCTTGCAGGGTCTCCTGCCCAGTCCCAGGCTCGGGAGCGAGTGGGGAGGTGTTAAGCAGACTGTTTTTGCAACACGAAGGCCGGTGGTTTCTCAGGGTGCGCTGAGTGTTGCGCGTTACGGTGAAGCCCCAGGTTTCTGGGGCGGCTTCGAGCTGCTGTCGCAGCTGGTGCCAACAGCTTCCCGAGGGAAGACCTGGCAAGAGCAGAGAGCTGAAGCCCTGCCTGGTTTTCGACTAGGCAGGCACTGGAAGAAACGTCCCGTTCCAGCTTGGGCCAATGACAACTTGCAAGATAGAAACACAGCAGGCGAGTCGAGGCTCGGGACTCGAAGAGCAGCGCCCTGCCGTGGAGCTCGTGGTCTGGTCTCTCGTGGCACGGCCGCCATCCCAAGTTCACAAGGGACTGTGGCAGGAGGCATCATCCCTCGTCTAAGAGCTTACTATCTCCTTTGATGCTATTTAGAAATCTTTTGAAAGGGCATTGTACTAGATGGAAATGAGGAAGACCTTTGGGTCGCTGTGCCCTCCCTAGCCAGCATGGGGTTCTTCCTTCGCAGGATTTTCTTGCCCTGATGCTGCAACGGGTCTGATCTGGGCATCTCCTGCTGAGGGGTTTCCGTGCCCGCCCGCCATGAGATCGTCCACAACCTAACAGATACAGACTGGTCCTTGTCTTGTATAAAGGGACTTCAGCTTAGTTGCTAGTTAGGAAAGGGGTAATTTTAACGATAAGAGTTGTTGTCTCTCCTAGTGAACGTCACAGATGCACAGACGCTGGACCTGGAGGACGACTAACTCGCGACTCAGCCCTTTCCCTTGCTGGGCAGACTTGTTCGCGATGGTGCTTCACCAGGATAAACCGAATCTCCTCCCAAGTCCCCTCCTCGGGGCGACCGGGCTGCAGCCTCGTTCGTCTCTTGGGATGCGTCCTGCAGCTTCCACAGTGTGTTTTTGGTCGAAGCCAGTCGCCGTTGCGAGCGCTGCGCTGGTAACCCTGGGGTGGGTGTCTCGTGCCCCGGGCTGCCTGCGCTCCTCCCTGAACCCCGCGAGCGGGAGCTGGTTTCCTTCCGCTCTCGGCGTTCGCGGCAGCTCTCGTGCTGGAGCCGGCGGCGGCGCGCGGAGGGACGGGGCAGCTTCCGGCTGCTGCTGGCTGCCGCCGTCTCTCCGCGCCGGCGCTGCTCCGTCGGCCGGGCTGCCCGCAGCGGGAACCTGGGCTGCTCCCCCTCTCCCCTCTGCTGGGCTCCGTGGGGCTGCGCGCTCTCCTGCCGGCCTCCAGCCCTGCGCCTGCGCGTCGCCCTCGGGCGCCTTCCCCGGGCTGCCGACGGAGCCTGCCGGAGCCGGGGAAACCCGGCTCGCCCTCGGCGGGCTGCTCCCGGCGGAGCCGAGCCGCGGGGGGAAGGCTGCGGAGGCGGCACGGGCTGCGAACGCGCTGCTGGGACGTGCAGGCAGGGGCGGCGGAGGTGGGAATTTCAGTAGGTCTTGGGCAGCGGCCGGATGCCAGGGTGAGGGCCGCCTCTCGCCGCGCTGTGCTTTCGAGATCCTTTCTTTCCCGGCTCACGCTAAATCCCTGGGTGCGGGAAGCGGCTGGTTTGCAGCTCCGGGGAGAGCGCTGCCCACAGCGTGCTCCTCGCGGAGCCCCCGCGCGGCCCCATCGCCGGGTGCTCGCCCGGCCCCCCGAGGAGCCGGCAGGGGCTGCGGGTGCCGAGCCCCTCGACGGCCGTGGGACGCTCCCACCCTCATGGGCAGCGGGAGCCGGGTGGCGTGCGGTGCTGTCGGACTCCCCTTCTCCCCTGGGTTTATTCCTCCGTAACGTGTCCTGCAACGTTAAAGCCGGGCAATACTCAATGCAAGGCCGTTCCCTTTTCTGGAGGCGGCGGCTGCTGCTAGGAGGGCTTGGGGCTGCTGTGACTTGGCATTTGCAGCGCGGGCTTGAAGATAAGCAGGGCCGGGGTGGGGGTCTTCCTTCAGCCCTGCCACATTAATGAAAGGTGTTTGTAACTCTCCTAAGAAATATTTTGCAGATTGATTCATTTGTTGGTAACGTCCGTGTGGGCTGCTTGGAAAGGACTCTTCACTGACCTCTTCTGCATGATGTTCCTGTCGATATATAGCAAGCTAATCGTTGTGTGTGGTGTACGCCTTGGAAACGTGCTTCTTTGTAAAATTAGTCTTTTGTACCGTCGGCTGCTGGCTTGCAGTCGTGCACTGCTGCAGTCAGTTGGCAAAGGTGCCATTGGCAGGGCCCGTGGACGGTAGATGTTATCCCCAGGCAAACACTGATCCCTCTTGCTGCTGTCATTGTGGTGATAGGGCCCTTAGCTGAGAGGCTGTGGAGGCGAGAGGCCCTGGGCGGCGCTGGGAACCAAGGGCTCCCGAGCGGAAACTTGCGCTGACTTGCTGTGTGGCTCGAGGCAAGTCTCAACGTTTCTGCCTCAGTTTCCCCATCTGTAAAATGGGGATAATAATGCTTACTGTACCTACCTCACAGGGGTATTGTGAGGGTTAACCAATTACCTACTGTTTGTACAAAGCTTTGGAGAGGATATAAAGTGCTTGGCTATGAGACTGCTAAGTAGTAGTACTATTACTAGTACTACTGTGGACTAGGGACTGCTCTTCGATTAGATAACACCTGTGAGAATTTCTCCTAGCAAGCCTTTGTAATGCAGCAGAGCATGGACCATATGTATTTATATCTTTTTTTTTTTTTCTAATCTAGAAATTAATAAAAGGTGAAAACTGATATAAGGAAATTGGTTTGTCTGGTGCCATTTGCCTCGTGTTGCTGCTCGGGGTCGAGCCCGCTGCCCTCCTCCTGCTCCCCGGGGCGTTGCTGGACGCTGAGGCCGGACTCGCGAAGTGGGTGAGGACTGTTGGGTTCAGTTGTCTGTTTTTTCTCCTAGTGTTTCTATTTCTGCTCTGTTTCAGCATCAAGCTCCCTGCCCGCTTTTACAGCTGCTCTAGAGCTGGGTGGCCCTTGGCTGCAGGTGGTTTCCCCCGTGCCTCCCCCGAGCTCGGCTTCAGGCTGAGCTGGACGGCCGGGGACGTGGGTGGCTTTTCTGCGTCTGGGCACCGCCAGCTTTGCCCAGGGCTAGGTCTGCACAAATGCCCGAGGCCCCTGAAAAGGGCTGGCGTTTTCTCGAGAAGCTCGGAAAATCGCGGTCCTCGGCCTCGCGCGCTGCCGAGTCCCGGCTGCTCAGGCGCCTCGCTCGCATCCGGGCGGCAATTCCCGGGATCGCGTCTCTGAGCGGTCCCTCCGCGGCGGTTTCCGTGCGGTGGTCCTCGCCGTCCCCGCGCCGCTCCCCTGCGCGGCAGGGGCCGAGAGCGCTGGTTAGCGGGGACGGACAGCGCGGCCGGCCCAGCGCAGGGGGCCGATTCCCGCTGCTGCCCGTTCAGGTTTTGCACCTTTGCAGGAGCTTTTGAGAAGGGCAGCGCAAGCGGTATGGGCTGGATCTGTATGTTGCCAGGGGAACCAGAGGTGCCAACATCTCGCTAATTTGGCCTGCGGATTATTCAGGCGCCGAAGTGACGGTGTCTCCAGGTGAACCGGTGCCTGCGTTTCCCCGGCAGTCACCGCGGAGCAGCGCACCGGCCGGGCTCGGCTGCCCCAAACAGCGCGTGCGATGCTCCCCGGGGCGTCAGGCAGGCGCCCAGGGCTGGATCGACGCAGAGCAAACCTGGATTTATATAAAGCAACTGCTGCTGGGTGGCTGGGGCAAGAGGCATCGCCGCACGGCACGGGGGTCCCGGAGCCACGGGGAGGCGGGCAGCTCCGTCCCGGCGCAGGAGCAGCTTTTGCAAAAACAGTTTCACTAGGCAGCTCAGCTCTGCCCTACTAGGGGTACATACAGGAGACGTGCCTGTGCTGGTGCCTGTCCTCCCCGCTGTGTCCCCATGCAGCCCTCGTGTGCCGTGTCCTTCACGGGTGGCTGCAGGGCTCTCGGTGACGGGTCTGCTCCCCCTTCTTGTCCCTCCTGAAACACTGCCGCCTTTTCCTTCCCCTCCTGCAGTCCCAAACCTTCTCCTTTCCGTGGCTGCTTTGCTGCCGGTTGAGGAGCGCTCACAGTCAGGACACGGTTGCTGTGTACGGCCCCCCACTCGTGACCCCAGGCCCCCCGTCGTCCCGCGGACGCTGTGCCCCAGGGACCCCCTGCCCTGGGCTACGTCCCTCCCCGACAGCCGTTCCCACGAAGCCTGCGAGGCGCAGAGCCATCTGCGTCCCCTTGCCCCCGCGGCTGGTCACCAGCTCCGTGACCCAGCATGGCCCCGTTTAGCTTGGCCACCGCTTGTGCTGGTGGCCCCAGTTTCTCCTCGGGAGGTTCCCCGGATGGGTTTACGCTGTTTAAGCTGGAGGGGAAAAGCCAGAGTACTACAGCCTCGTGAGCAAAGGACAGTTGCAGCCCAGTGCTCACAGCTGCAAGACATAAAGCCCCTTTCAGCTCTGCCGGCCGGGGGCCAAGCACAAGGATAGCTCCGTACCCTGCTGCTGCCGGAGGGCAGCAGGTCACGCAACCTCCGCCTTCAGAGCGTGGGCTGAAGTTATCCCACCGCGAGCCCAGCAAGCCTGCAACGCTGGAGAGAGCCCGCGTTTGGGTGGCCCCTGGGAAATTGCACCACGGCACCTTCGCCAAGAAAACGAAATGCTGCAGGTAGCAGCCTGCCCTGTCCGCGACATTGTGCGAGCTCTGCCCTTGCTCACTGGAGACTCTCTGCTGATCCGGCAGGGCTTCGGGGTCCTTGCACGGGGTCAGTATCAGCTGCAGTGAGAAGAGCTGGAGGTGACAAAAAGGCCTGACTGGGGAGAAGGAACTGGGACGTCTGCTCTTAGGACTGCCATGTCTGAAACGACGGTGGCCTGAAATTGAAGAACAGACCTAGCTTCAGGAAAATGCATCATCCCCAGGGGCACCAAAGCCCCCGGTGCTGGTCCGGTGCTGCTGGCCCCTTGGACCAGGTCAGTCCCATCTGCACCGCGCCAGGCTGCCCTCGCAGCCAGCTGCACCGTAGCACCGTGCCGAGCTGTCGCCGGAGCAGCTCAGAGGTCTGTGCCGCGGAAACGCCCTTCAGGCAGCGCGCTTCCCTTCCAAAGGGCTCAGGCCAACCCCAGCGCCGACGGGCTCAGCGCCCCACAGCAGCCCAGCCTGCAGCGCGTGCCACCACGCGGCCGCGGCCCCGTGGGAAACCAGACCTCACCCTGGGCTTACCGAACCGCTGCTCCCCGCTCTGGTCGCACTGATGCTCGCTGGAGTCGCGAACGAGGAGGCAACCAGCTCCCGAGTTGTTCCAGGAATAGGAGGAAAAAAAGAGAAGAAGAAAAAACAAATCAGGAGTAAGTGGAAAGTGGCTCCTTCCTGCGGGGGCATTGCTCTCCCTGCTTTTACGTCCCCATCTGCCCTTCCCCGTTGTGTTGCAGGCTGGTCTCAGACTGCCAGTTGCAGCAGGCTGTGCATGTGTTTGCAATAGCGGGTTGGAGCAAACTTCCCAACAAACGCGAGCAGGCGGCACGTCCCGCTGTGCCGGGTGCTGGGCGAACGCAAGAGGAGACGAGGGGCCCTGAGGCACCGAGCTGTTTGGGGGAGGAGAGCCCTCAATTAGCTGTTTGTTAGTTTGTTAGATTTTAAACACTCACATTCATGATTTTGCCTTGGGAATACTCTCTGGTTTTTCTGTGCAAACAAAATACCAACTGTCTTTATTGCTAAAAGCAGAGCCCGCACTGACGGGCGAGCCCTGCCGTACCCACGAGCGCAGCGGAAGGACGAGCAGCCGGCGCAGAAGCGCGCTCGGAGCAGCTCCAGGAGCATCACGCTCGACCCTCGTCCTTCGCGCGGCGTGCGCCTGCTGGCCGCCCCCAGCAGAGCTGGAGCGCCGGGCTGAGCGTGAAACAGCGCCGTCTGCACCGACGTCAGCACGCTTCGCTATACGCAGGAGTGCACTTAAAAGCTGAAACAACTTGTTCCAAAGTGTTTTATCGGTTATATCTGGGTAAGTATTCCTGCTTTAGCCAAATCCTCACAAAGTTTCCTCCCCGTTTGAGGAGCTTGCACTCTGGCAAGCAGCACAGACAGACTTTCTGAAAAGACCTAACGAGGGTTTTCCCTCCCTGCGTGGAGGGAGAGGAGGGGCAGGCTCTCCGGCAGGTATTTCAGCCAGCAGCTGCCCGTCTCCACGCGAGAATCAGAGGCAGAACCAAATTCCCAGAGGCTGAGGAGCCGAGAGGGTTCGTGTGTCCTCCTCCGCAGAAGCTGCAGCGTCCGAGAGCAACGAGCAGCAGCCAGCGCTTGACCCTGCCCTTGCCTTTGTCATCCCGTTCACTTATTTGCTGTCGTGATACGGACAAAGAGGGACCATGTTTATTGATTCAAACTCTGGCTGAAGGCCTGGCCCTGCGGAAAGCATCCAGCTGCTGAATCTGGGCGCACAGCTGTTACCTGTATGAAAGCAGTGTGGCCAGCACCCTCTGAGCAGTGTCTTCTCCTCTCTGGACAGTGGCCCCATGGGAATCGCAGCCAAACCCCGGGGGGGCTGTGGTCACCGGCTCCTGAGCAGCACCCAGACGGTGCCTGCTCTGCGCTGGCCCTGGACACAAGAGAGCAGAGGCAGCTCAGCAGAACCGCATGCAAGCCCAGCTCATGCCCTTTGCAGATGGACAGATTTGGCCTGTCTTAGGGGCCACCACCACACCTGATGTGGCTGGGGTTTAAGATGCTAATGGAAACCTGCTCGCTGCAAACTCAGCAGCCCTGCTTGATGGACACCAGAGCTCAAGCTGAAGAGGAAAGCTGAAGCCTTAAGGTTCAGAAAAACCTGACCTAAGGTTATAAGGACATTTTAAGACCTTCACATAAATTAGGAAGTAGAATTTTATCATCGAAGAAGGAAGTTGCCAGAGACTGAAAGGAACTGGAGCTCACTATGGACGAGCTGCAGAACAGGACTGTGTAATTTAGAAGACATGAAAAAAACAACAAAAAACCAGTATGAGGATGAAAAGGTGGCGAGAAAAGATGCTGAATGTGAGTGGAAAAACAGCTCTAGAGAAGAAGCTTCTCTGGAGAGGCCAGCAGAGATCTACTAGTGAGCAAGAAAGCTGGGCCGTGTTGGTGGGCGTGATGGGAACACTGAGTGTCTCTGGCTCGACACTTTCTTCTTGTCCTGGGGGGGTTTGCATGCACGGTTCCACACTGCTACACACATGGAAAAGGGTGGGCAGGTCCTGTGTGGCTGTGAGCCACGTCCTATAGTGCCCATGAATTCAACTTGCTCTGTCTTCAAATCAGTGAGCGAGTTCCCTGCTCACATGTGCCAAATCCTACTGCAGGGTCCCGCAGATGGAGAGCACATGTGGGTGTGCATTTTGGAGCACATCTGGGCTCCACATGACTATTTTCTGCTGCTGAAGATCTGAGAACTGATGGCCAAGGTTAATCAAGGTGTGTATGTGCGTGCATCAGCCTATGCACTTTTGTGTGAAAATGCTTCAAAGGTCAGTGAGCCCAGACCCAAACTGGACATTTGTATGTGTCCATGTAGGGCTGGCTGTCTCATCCCAGGTCCTCAGGCTTTCTGGGAATCCCAAATGTGAAGAGAGGCAGACCAGAAGGAGCTTTCCACTGCAATGCACGCATGTCCAGCTCTCACCGGGACCCCCACTGGGACTTTGTTGTCCCTGTGGGGGTCTGGCCCCCGAGCCCCTCTGCCAGGCTCGACCTGGGCACCCCCTCTCACCTTCCTCCCTCTCACAGCCTTTCCTTCTCCATTGAATTTCTTCTCTTTCTTCCCTATCTTTGTTCCCTGTTGAATAAGAGGTCTGTTCAACCAGCTAAGGGTTTTTCTGCTCTCCCCTGAATGCATGAGCAGAGCACAGCCAAAAATAGTGGCCCAGGGGCCATGTGCTATGGTGGCACCAGGTCTCGGTGTGCTGCCCAGCTCCGTGCTCAGCCGCCGGCCCCGCAACCACCAGCTTGCAAGGGGGAGCCGGCCCCGAAGCTGCATTTCCCAGCTCTGCATCCCTTTGCCATAGCTGCTGTGGTGTCACCTTGCCCCCAAGACCAGCGCTGAGCAGAAACAGCTTGTGAACACCATCTGAATTCTTTACTTTAACCCCAGAGGAGAGTCTGGTCTCAGGTCTTCTGGGAATATGAAGATAGACCCAAACTTGTAACCAGCAGACACCAGAAGCTGCTCCCCAGACCCTTGGTTTGCAGACAGGATGGATGCTACTCCTTCTCAGAGAGAGGACCGGGATGTCCCCGCTGTCCCATGTGGTGAAGCTTTGCTCCAGGGTCCATGGCTGTGACCCAGACGTGTGGCTCAGCCATGAAAGGAGGGCTGAGAGAGAGGATTCAGGAAAAGAAACGCTTCCTGGAAGCACGGAGTGTTTCACAGCAGCAGAGCCACTTGCAGCCTTTGAAGAACTTCAGACTCTGACCTGGAGACTTCACACTGAGAGCCTTGGCACATCGCAGCTTGGCCTAAAGCCATAGACAACATAGCTCAAATAGGCTATTTTTTTCACGCAGACCCTGTTAACAGCACTGTTGGGTGTCAAACCAAAGGGTCAAACACTCCATGACCGTTTCTGCAGCCTAGCCATGCGACAGCGGCTGGGAAGCGCACACGCTTCCAGTCTGCCACACACCCAGGCACAGGAAGAACCTGAGTTGGAAACAAGCCTCCTCGTCTCGGAAAGCAGCACCTTTTCCTCCTTCCCTCGGCCCAAGCAGTGATGTTGCCTCGGTTCCCTCTGCACCTTCTCGGTTCTTGCCAGCCATGCCCGCAGCACAGGCCAGCCATGCTCATGCAGACCCTGCCTTTACAGACCCGGCCACCTCCTGGTCGGATATCGGCTGCTGGCAGCCAGCTGGCTGCCATCTGGTTCTTGTTCCGGTGGGAATCACAGCCCTCCCGCCAGGATTTCCCAGTCCACATCCTTAAGGACAGCAATGAATACCTTCATGAAATTCATCTCTTACTCCTTTGCATCAAGGAATTCACTGAGTCTCTGAATATCGAATGGTGAGTGGCCCATCTTGGTTAAGCTCTCTGCCAGAGCCCCTTCCTCCTTGTCCCCTCCACGGATGGATGGTAAAACCTTAAGGATGTGACTTTGGTGTCCTCCCAGAGTCAGCTGCAAAGAGTGGTGTTCAATCCAACACAAGACTTTGTTGCATTATTCACGTTCACCTCCTTAAAGGAAGAAGAGCCACATCTATTAGATTTAATTAAGTGGCTTTGTTCCAGCAAGTCTCATGTTAATCCCTCATCAGTGGATCCAGCTCCTGGGGAGGGAGAGCACAAACAGTGGTTTGAGAAGACAGAGATACACACAAAGGTATGAGAGCTGGCAAAATCCTTCTCCGAGTTTGCTACTGTCAACAAATCTGATGGGAAAACACAGTTCGTTACATCCTCCGTCCCAGACAAAAGCCACGCAGGGGCCACCATTTACCTCTACGAGGCTGGAATACCGATCAACAGCGATTTTGAGCCACCGGCAAAGGCCCTCCCTTGCCAGGTTGCCCCCCATGGGGCATGACAGCGTGCGGCTCGTGCTCCGACCCAGGCGCCTTCGGCAGGACCACTGTCTGCGGTATTGGGTGAAGCATGGCACCGCGGAGCACAGGGACTGGTGAGCTGTGCAAATCGGCGGTGATGCAGAGACGCTCACGCTCACAGACCTGCTAGCAAACACCTACTACCTGTTCCGCTACGCAGCCAGGACTAGAGCATGCTGGTGGCCCAGCAGCAGCCTGCGGTCTACGCTCTGCTGCTGGAGAAGGCAGCGGACAATTCCTGCTGCCCCAGTGCCACGTACCAGCTGGGAGCAGATAGCCCGCTGGCTCTTGGCAAGGTGGTCCTGCTGCTGGGAGCCATGGGCTCTGGGAAGACCACCCTGGTCAATACCATGGTCAACCACATGCTGGGCATGCAATGAGAGGACATTCTCAGGTTCACGCTGTTCCCCAAGAACACAGCCGGGTGGCCAGGGCAGAGCGGACGTCGGAAGTGATGACCTACATGGTCGCCTCCCAAGCGGGCTTCCAAGCGTCCGGCGGCCTCACCCTGATTGACATGCCAGGCTTCGGTGATGCCAGGGGGACGAAGGAAGACAAGCTGGTTGCGCAGCAGCTCCACACACTCTTCTCCACCCTGAGCGGCTTCAACCACATTGACTCCATCAGCCTCATCGTCCTAGCCTTGCTCACTGGCTTGATGCAAGCCCAGAAATATGTCTTGTTCTCAGTTCTCTCTCTCTCTCCTCAGCAAGGACATTGAGGGTGGCCTCCAGGCGCTGCTCACCTCTGTGCCTGGGCCAGTGCTGCCGGCCCTGGAGGCCATCAGCGCCATGGACCTGCCAGCACCCAGGGCCAACGACCTCCCTGTGCGTTTCCCGTTCAACTTCTCCAGCCTCTTTGCCAGCAATGCCATGGCCGGTGAGGGCAGTCGAAATCACCATAAGGTAGCCTGGAAGTGAGCGGCTTGGGGCATGGCGTCCTGGCTCGAGTCCGTGCTGAGGTCTGGCGCTGATGAAGGAGGTCCTCGTGGCCCAGCAGCAGCTGGACGGGTGCACGCACGAGCTGCCCACCCCTGTCCAGGCTGGGCTGGCCAAGCTGCAGGAGATGTGAGAGGTGGCTCAGGAGCAGCACTTGGACGAGATGCGTGTGGGAAAGCTCTTCCCACGTGCAGCCGGGCAGAAAAATCTCTGTGCTGACAGACATCTCCAGGATGGGCGGCCGGGCCCTCAACTGCCACCACTGCAGCTACATGTGCCGCTACCCCATCTCGCCCGACGTGAACAAGCGGCAGTGCACGGCCCCGGCCCGCGGCACGGGCACCTGCAGGGCCGGCCCAGGGGGGTGCTGCTGCCACGTGCCCTCCAGCCAGCCCCACCGCTGCGAGTACGGGGCCGTGGCGGGGGGCGGGCCGCGGCGCCCGAGGAGCTGCGCCAGCAGTACGCTGCCCTGGAGGAGGGCGTCGGGGGCTGGCGTGCGCGGCGCGGGGCAGCCCCCAGCGCCTGCAGCAGCTGGCCCTGCAGCCCAGCCCGCTCTCCTCGCCCCACCGCGTCGACCTGCTGCCGCGCAGGGAGGAAGAGGAGCTGACCGCGCGGGAAGGGCAAGGCGGCTCCGGCTGCAGGCACCCGAGCGGCCTCATCTCCCCTTTCTGCTAATGCAAAGCTGATTTGCAAAGCCCCTGACTCCCCCAGACACGGGGGGAGGTTGCACCACAGCGCAGCGACCCGACAAGAGCTGATGGTCGCTCGGCCTTTCTCGCTGCAGAAAATCTGCGCCGGCTCTGCGTGCGTCGGCAGCGCTCTGGTTCTCTGAGGCCCGTCTGCTCCCTCGCGGGCTGTCAAAATCCTCGCCGGGTTTAACCATTCGGCGCAGAGCCTGCAGGTGGACCCGGAGCAGCTTCCCCGTCCGGCGGGGACGTGGCAGCAGCCCCCTCCGCCTGGCGTGCCGGCTGGGCGGCGCGGTCCCGCAGGCAGGCTGCGCCGGTGCTGGGCCGGCAGCGAGGACAACGTGGGGCCCGGCCCGGGGCCCCCTGCCCCGGAGCTTGCAGCCGGCACGCGTGCAGCCACGGGGACACGGGGACGAGCGCGTCGCTTCCAGCCCGCGGGCCCTCCTCCTCGACCTGCCGCCGTGCCGCGGTAGCCCCGGGGCATCTCTCCCCCTGCTCCCGGGCCGCTCCAGCTTCTTCCTTGCTGCTCTGCAGTCGCTCCCCGCGGGGCCGGCGGCACCCCGGCTCCGTGATCGTGTCCCTTGCCACTGCCCACAGCGCACGGCACGGCCCCGTGCTGCCGCCGGCCGGCCAGGGCCCGCGAGGGCGGGCAAGGACGAGGTGACCTCCTCCGCCACCGGCGCCCCTTCCTGACCCATCTCCCGACGTCCTCACCCTGCTCGCCCGCGGGGGCGGGGGGGTGATGTAGTTTGGGGGGGGGGGGTACCACCTAGTTTCCGGGGGGCCCAGCTCCAATGGGAAAGGCTGTGGGGACCTCTGTTCCAGTCAAGCTCTTCCTCTGCCTTATACTCACAAGCTTCTCCTTCTTCATTACCTTGTTTCTTCTCTGTCTAGTCCCTGTCTGCCTGTTCCCCGTTTGTGCAAGAAAAGGAGAGCTTGGGCAGCCAGGGGCTGCACCCAGACTCACCCCCCCCCCCCCTTAAAAAAAGTGTCCTCACGGTGGCCCTGCTCCCAGAGCTCCTGGCAGGGCCCCCCCGACACTGCCCCTGCTGGCTGCAGAGAACATGCACACTCATTGCGTCCCCTCCGCTTTCGTTTTCTGTTTCCTACCTCATCCGGCAACGCACTGTAGACTGAGCGCGTCCCCTCCGACCACCCTGAGCGGGCCGGCGGGCGGCGAGGCAGCGCAGGGGCGAAGCGAGCCGGCCAGCCGAGGGGCGCTCCTCGGCCCCTTCTTGGGACGGCCGCTCCCCGCGGCGGCAGGAGCCCCAGCTCCAGAAGGGTAAGTCCTGCGGCGATGCGTCCGGCCGGGGGGCTGCAGCCAGGGCTGCCCTTAGCCTAAGGTTAGCTTAATCTAGCGCACGGCGGGAGCCGAGGCGTTGCCCCCTCTGGGCCCGCTGGCTGGTTTCCCCTTTCCCACCTCCAGCCCCTAGCGAGGCTAGGCACGAAGTCCCAATAAGCATGTTAAGGGATAGTACAAGGGCTCTGGCGCGCTCTGGGTCCAAGGGTCTTCGGCTGCTGCACCCTGCCCAGCAGTTGCAAAGTCCAGCCTGGCCCCCCCCCCCCCCCCCCCCCCCCCAAAGCTGGGCCTGCGGTTCCTTAATGGCCCATCAATTAGCAACTGGGATTTTTGGTCTTTGCTGTCATCTCATTTATGGTGTGCTTGTCAGATGCTGTCTCTGTGTGTTTTATCACTTTCCCTGATATTTGTGACTCCCTTTTGTTATTAAGGTCCCCAGGCATTCACCTCTAAGTCAGAGTCAGGCTCTCAGACCTCTCATCCAGCTAGTCTGGCCTGAAGTCACACGCGCACACGCACAAACGCACACAGAGCACAGAGCGAACTCGCACAGAAAATAGTTGGGAATAGAGCTTAATGGGAAGCTAGGACAGGCTGTAGCGACTGGGCGCAGGGCTGGGCCAGACGAGCGTGCTAACCACGAGCTGCTGACACGCAGCTGGCCCCTTTTATCTCCCCTCCTCTCCATTTTCCCATGCTCTGATCCTTCCCACAAACATCCCCTAACTTCTGCATCTTGCTGCAAAAATCTCTTAAAACGTCCCATAACATGGTCTGCACAGCCCCACGACCCTCCTCCAGCATCCCATAGCAGCTTTGCTCCTCCCCGTGAGAGCCAGGGTAACCTTGCCACTTCCTACCAAAGTCCTCTAAACCTTCTCAAGGTTATGTGGGACTGGTTCCCATAATAGCCCATCAATCAGTAACATAACAGCTGTGATCTTTGCTACCACTGAATTATGCTGAATCAACGCTACGTAGATATCCTTAAAAGAGTGACCAGGGCTTTTACAGGGCCCACCGATGGCAGGACATGGGGACTTTCCTCCAAGCAGCAGCAGGGCCCTGCTGGCCCCACACCCATGGGGGCAGAGAGTCCTGCTCCAGCTTCGTCCCCAAACTCTCCTCGAGGATGCTGCTGTCCTGCGGGCAGGGAGGAGTGGGACGGCCAGGGGAGGCTCCCCCCAGCCTGCACCCAGTGCCGGGATGTTCCCCTGGCAAGGCAAAGTGCGTGTGCCGTATAATCAAGCTCACGAGGCCAGGGAACCATGCCCTTACATTTCCAAAGCTGATTTTCCAACTGCTCAGTTCTCAGAAGAGGTCAGCTGTACAACTCATTTTTGGGGAGAGGTCTCACCCTCTCGGTATGGACAAGGCTGTGGGCTCAGCTCTGGGATGTTGCCTGCCTGATCAATCACTGAGCAAGGAGACAGTGATTTCAGGGGACTGAAGGGCCAAATTGCTCAAAAGCCCCCCCCCACAGCAATTGCACTGAGGGCGGCTGGGCCATGGCGGCACTGGGAGGGGGGTGGGACGTGAGACCGGGTGGGTACCGAAGGCACGAGCATAGTCTCCTGGGATGACCGAGCCCTGGACCCAGCCCTGCCCTCCCGGCACATAGGGCCCGGCCACACGCTCCTCCGCCACGAGCTGGGCTGATGCAGCTCGGCCCGGTGCGGTGAGCACAGTCTGCAGCGACTGCGGATGTCGGTCCCTGCCTGCGCCCCCACCCCGAGGAGACCCCGCGGGCAGGGCTGTGCCAGCAGGATGCCACAGCCCAGTGCACAGGACCGTGGGGTGCACGCAGGGGACACAGCACCGCAGGGCAGAGGGGCCGGTGGGGCCAGACGAGTCCTGCGCTGGGCTGCTGCTGCACAGGGCAGCCTGGGCGTGCGAGGGCCGCGGGAAAGCCCCGAGCAGTGCCCCCCAGCGGGCCCCAGCGCCGTGGGACGGGGAGCTGCCGCCACGCCAGGCTCCAGGGTCGGGAGAGGGAGTGCTGCCGCAGAGCTAGCTGTGTGCCGGGAGCGCTGAGCGCCCATGCCCCAGCAGGGCTGCGTCCGACCCTGGCTCTCACGCAGGACAGACCCCACAGAGGGCATCTGAGCGCCAGCCATGGCCAAAGCAGATGACACCATGGAGATGCCGACGCTGGGACGCCCCTTCCAGCTGGGGATGCTGTACGACTGCCGCAAGGAGATCCTCATCCCGGGTAGGGCTGCTGCTCGGCACCCTGGGGCTGAGGGGGAAGGATGTGGCCCAAAGCCAGGCCAGGCTGTGGCAATGCCAGCTCTAGGCCTGTTCTCTGGGGCTGCCCTGCATGCAGCATGGGGATGGGTCTGGGGAGCCAAGCTGGTTCCCTGGCTGTGCTAGCCAAGATGGGAAGGGACAGGGTTGCTCAAAGTGTGAAAGACAGCATCCAGGGAGGACACCTTCCTTAAAAAAAAAAAAAAAAAAAAAGTGCCCTGAACAGTCCTCTATACCCTTCTTTAAAATTCTGATTTGTGTATTCTTGTTCCAAACGTCTTGTAACCTCATGGGCTAACATATCAGTTATCTGGAAGTATATCAGGCTCCAAAAGTCATTACTCAGACGTCTATTAAATTTCATATGAGCATATCACTGACTTTCCAGTCACTTACAAAAATATCTATCTGAGCACAGTGAACAGACGCAGCAGTATGCGCAGCAGCAAGAAGGCACCTTCATTTCTCCTAGTAGTGTGTGCTTCCTCAGGTACGGTCATGACACACTGCAGAGCACAGTCCCCAGTATCTGTTGGAGTTGCTGCATCAGCTGTGTCTGAAGCTTCAACCCAGACAGACCCTCAGACAGCAGATGCAGCTCTTCAGGTGTCAGGCTGCAGGGAGTGCCTGGGGCCTCTCCGTGAGGCCTGGGTTGACAGTCAGCTCTCCTGCATGAGGTGTGCTGTGGTTGACCAGTTGTATCGCCAGGTCAAGGAGTTATGGGAGGAAGTCAGTAGGCTGCGTAGCATCCGAGAAGACAAGCAAGAGATAGACAGGGTATTCTCGGAGACTGTGCAGCTCCAGGATTCGCAACCCCCGACAGCAGTGGAGGGCTCTGTACCATGTGAAACAGTACATGGTAACACTGTTGAAGAAGGCTGGAAACTGGTCACGTCTCATAGAAAGAGAAAGGCTCTTGCTCCTCCTGAAATCTTGCCTTTGAGGAACAAGTTTAGCACCTTCCAAGCTGAGGAGGAGCTGGGCACGGCTTCAAGGGAAGCTACTGGCCTGACAGACCCCATGCCATGCAAGAACACCCGGAAAAAGCATCGAGTGATTGTTGTGGGTGGCTCCCTGCTGCAGGGGACAGAGGCACCTATCTGCTGACCTGACCTCTTGTCCAGAGAGGTTTGCTGCCTGCCAGGGGCTCAAAGAAGAGATGTCATGGAAAGACTGCCAAGGCTTGGCCATGCATCGGACTACTACCCTCTGCTGCTCTTCCATGTGGGCTCTAATGACACCAAGGGCAAATTGGTGCCATCACACAGATTTCAGAGCTCTGGGGATGGTGGTCAAGGGTCTGGGAGCCCAGGTCATTTTCTCCTCAATCCTACCTGTGAGGGGAAAGATGGGAGGAGGAGTAAACGGCTTTTCCAAGTTAACAACTGGCTGCACCACTGGTGTTGGCAGCAGGGCCTTGGTTTCTATGACCATGGGACCCTGTTTGAAGATCAACAGATGATGGGGAGAGATGGGATCCACCTCACCAAGCAGGGCACGCGTGTCTTTGCCAACAGGTTGGCCAGCCTGGTAAAGAGGGCTTTAAACTAGGAAAGATGGGGGAAGGGGAGTGTTATAGAGACAGGGTAGTCAGTTAAACACTGCTCAAGTCAGGATGCCTCCAGCGGGTGCATGCAGCCAGGGGAGACAGCATGGGACATGGCTATAGAGGATCCTCTTGCACCTCTCCTGAGAAGCCTGCATGCCCCATTTGGCTCTCTGAAATGCCTGTACACCAATGCACGCACCATGGGGAATAAGCAGGAAGAATTAGCGAACTGTGTGCGGTCGCAGGGCCATGATCTTGTTGCAGTCCCGGAGACATGGTGGGATAGCTCACATGACTGGAATGCTGTAATGGATGGCTATGTGCTTTTTAGGGAAGTCAGGCCAGGAAGGCGAGGTGGTGGAGCTGCTCTTTTATTTCAACACTGTCTCCCATCACATCCTCACAGGCAAGCTCAGGAAGTGCAGGCTGGATGAGCGGACAGTGAGGTGGATTGAGAACTGGCTGGATGGCCGAGCTCAGAGGGTTGTGGTCAGTGCAACAGAGTCTAGTTGGAGGCCTGTAGCTAGAGGTGTTCCCCAGGGGTCACCACTGGGACTAGTCTTGTTCAATATATTCATCAATGACCTGGAGGAAGGCACAGAGTGCACCCTCAGCAAGTTGGCTGATGATACTAAGCTGGGAGG
Organism: Struthio camelus; assembly: GCF_040807025.1. Taxonomy (NCBI): domain Eukaryota; kingdom Metazoa; phylum Chordata; class Aves; order Struthioniformes; family Struthionidae; genus Struthio; species Struthio camelus. The sequence continues at coordinate 638,292 of NC_090943.1, forward strand.
AGTGGCTGACACACCAGAGGGGCTGTGCTGCCATTCAGAGGGACCTGGACAGGCTGGAGAGCTGGGTGGAGAGGAACCTCCTGCAGTTCAACCAAGGCAAGTGCAAGGTCCTGCACCTAGGCAGGAATAACCCCATGCACCAGTACAGGCTGGGGGTTGACCTGCTGGAAAGCAGCTCTGCAGAGAAGGACCTGGGAGTGCTGGTGGACAACAAGTTAAACGTGAGCCAGCAGTGTGCCCTTGGGGGCCAAGAAGGCCAATGGGATCCTGGGGTGCATGAGGCAGAGTGTTGCCAGCAGGTGGAGGGAGGTGATCCTGCCCCTCTCCTCAGCCCTGGTGAGGCCCCACTTGGAGTACTGGTTCCAGTTCTGGGCTCCCCAGTCCAAGAGAGGCATGGCACTACTGGAGAGGGTGACTGAGCACTGGCACAGGTTGCCCAGAGAGGTTGTGGCGTCTCCTTCCCTGGAGATAGTCAAAACCCCCCTGGACGTGATCCTGTGCAATGTGCTCTAGAGGACCCTGCTTGAGCAGGGGGGTTGGACAGGATGATCTCCAGAGGTCCCTTCCAACCTAAACGATTCTGTGATTCTGTGATCCTGTGAATGTGCCCCTTACCAGAACAGTTCAATTGGGCATTTACTGACTAATCAAACATGAGTAAGAAACAGTACCAGGTTAGGTATTTTGCCCAAGACCATTCAGTTTGATGTACCAGTTAAAACTTGTTGGTCTGTTATATTCCAGGCATTTCTTTATGGGATCTGGACACAGTCCAGAAGAATGTAGATGTAAAGCCACAGCACAAGTCAGAGTTTAAGATCATTGCATCTGATTCCATGGAGGACAAGACCTCTGCCCTCGGTATCAAGGCATCCTTGCAAGTCAGTTTTCTCTCTGGCATGGCTGATGTGAGCGGCTCTGCAGAATATTTAAGGGATACCAAGAGGTCCAAACACCAGGCCCGGGTCACCCTCCAGTACTCAGCCACAACACAGTTCAAGCAGCTGACAATGAACCAACTGGGGCGGCAAAACATCTCTTACCCTGATGTGTTTGACCAAGGCACAGCCACCCACGTGGTCACAGCTGTGCTGTACGGGGCACAAGCTTTCTTTGTGTTTGATCGGGAAGTTTCTGAAAATGAAGACTTTCAAGACATACAGGGGAGGCTGGAGCTCACTATTAGTAAAATATCACAGACCAAAATAGAAGGGGAAGCATCAGGCAAAATGGATGAAAAGGACAAATCGTTCACTGAAAAGTTCAGCTGCCGGTTTCATGGTGACTTTGCTCTTGAGAGTAACCCAGTTACGTACCAAGATGCCATGCAAGTTTATGCCACCCTCCCCAAGATGCTGGGAGCGAATGGGGAGAAGGCTGTGCCCATGAGAGTCTGGCTGTACCCCCTGACAAAGCTGGACGCCAAAGCAGCGTGCCTGGTCCGCGAGATCAGCTTAGCACTGGTCTTTGATGCCCAAACTGCCTTAGAGCAACTGGCAGAGCTGGACATGCAGTGCAACGACCTGCAGAGGAACCCAGTGGCCAGCAGCTTCCCCCAAATCAAGAACAAACTGCAGCAGTTCAAAGATCTCTGCAAGCAGCACCGACAGGCTTTCCAAAAGGAGCTGGCAGGGGTCTTACCATCCATCCGCGGAGGGGAAGAAGAGGAAGAAGCCCTGGTGGATGTTTTAACTTGCTATAAACAGTCACCCTTCAACACCCAACAGCTCAAGGAGTTCCTGGATAAAAAGGAGCGGGAAATGACTTTTGTGAAAGCCCATCTTTCTCTCCTCAAGGATCTGGCAGTTGTGTCCTCCCAGAACGAGCTGGATGAAATTGTACTTGACCCGATGAATCGCTTTGTAATTTCCTTTACTTTCACAGCCTTACATGAAGAGGAGCCATATCTGTCCAGTCTGAAGCTTTGGCTTCAGACCAGATTCACCAGCAACACTCAGGATTTGGCATCAGTCGCTTCTGAGAGCGAGAAAACAAAAACAAAAATGTGGTTTGAGGACAGACTGAGAAACCAAAGTGCCCGCAAAGCGGCAAAAATCCTTTCAGAGTTTGTCCAGGCCAACAAAGCTAATGAGAAGATTCGATTTGTCGTGTCCTCCATCTCAGACAAGGCCAATCCAGGAGCATCAATTTACTTGTACGAGGATGGAGAGCTGGTCAACACCAACTTTGAGCCTCCTGCAATACCTCATCCTCCCACGGCAGGCAGGATTAAACATGACAGCATACAACTCACGTTCAAACCATCTGACTATGGAAAGGCTGCAATAACCCACTACCGGGTGGAGTACAGATTAGTTGGGCAGGAGAGCTGGATGGGCCTGGAAACAGCAGACACACAGGGGACATTCACTGTGACAGGATTGCATGCCAACTCGGAGTACCAGTTCCGGTATGCTGCAGTGAGCAAGCCAGGGTTCAGCGCGAACAGCAACAGCAGTAACGCTGTGAAGACACTTCCCACCAGTCCCCCTAGGCAGCCTCTCCCCACTATCACAGACTCATCTGCAATAACGCTCTCCTGGGAGACACCAGCTGTTGTTGGACAAGGTGCCCGCATAAGAGAGTACCGGGTGGAGTACAGAGAGGTAGGAGATCTGAGTCACCGGGGAGAGGGAAAATGGAAAGAGCAACTGACAGGCAAGAAAGTAGAGAGCTGTAAGGTTGGGGGCCTGAAGCCTCAGACTCTCTACAGCTTCCGCGTGTCAGCTCTGTGTGCAGACATGGCTGGCAGTGACCCCAGCAAAGAGGCATCCATTATGACAGCAGAGGCAGTATCTCAGATGTTCCTCAATAACAGCTGTCTAGTAGAAAAAGGGCAGCCTACAGTTTACACCCTGCCCCTAGAGAAGGTAGAAAACAGTTTTGAATTCCCTCATTTGAAATACATGCTGGGAGCAGAGAACCTACAGGCCCCCAAAAAGGTCATCATGGTGATGGGAGCCACAGGCTCTGGGAAGACCACCCTCATCAACGGGATGATCAACTACATCCTGGGAGTGCAATGGGAAGACAGCTTCAGGTTCAAACTGATCCACGAAACCACAAACAGAAGCCAAGCAGAGAGTCAGACATCAGAAGTGATAGCCTACGAAGTGAATTTCAGAACAGGTTTCAAAGTCCCCTACAACCTGACCATAATAGACACCCCAGGATTTGGCGATACCAGGGGAATAGAGCAGGACAAACTGATAACAGAACAGATCCGGGATTCCTTCTCCACCCCAGGGGGCACCGACCAAATAGACATCATCTGCGTTGTTGTTCAAGCTTCACTTGCCCGCTTGACGCACGCCCAGAAATACGTATTTGACTCAGTGCTCTCCATCTTTGGGAAGGATGTAAAAAACAACATCCAAGTCCTGGTCACCTTTGCAGATGGGCAGACCCCGCCTGTGCTAGAAGCCATTAAAACTGCTGAGGTGCCCTGTGCCAAAGATGCCAAGGGGAACCCTGTGCATTTCAAATTCAATAATTCCTCCCTGTTTGCCCACAACGCTGGAGCAGATGACAGCAGCTCTGACTTTGATGCAATGTTCTGGAAAATGGGAGCCATCAGCATGCAGAAATTCTTTCAGTTTCTAAGCACTGTGGAAAGCAGAAGTCTAACGCTGACGAAGGAAGTCCTCCAAGAGCGGAAGGAACTCGAGGTGGCTGTAGAAGGGCTACAGCCACAAATCAAAGCTGCACTGACAAAGCTAGAGGAGCTGAAGAAAACACAAGAAACTCTGGAGCACCACAAAGATGAGATGGAGGCAAATAAGAACTTTGAATATGAGGTACAGAAAATAGTGCCTGTGCAGAAAGACATTTCTAAGACTGGGCAATACATAACAAATTGCCAAAATTGTCACTACACTTGTCACTATCCTTGCAAGATCTCAAACGATATCAACAAGCATTCCTGTGCAGCAATAGAAAAGATCTCAGGCTGTTGTACCGTGTGTCCTAGGAAGTGTTGCTGGAACAATCACTTCAATCAGAAGTATAAGTTTGAGTATGAAGTTGTAAAAGAGAAACAGACCTATGCACAGCTGAAGGAGAAGTATGAGAAGGCACACGGCAAGGTGTTATCTGCCAAGAATCTGGTTGAGAAGCTGCAAGAGGAATATAAAGAAGTGAGAGAGAGACTGCTAGGCCTCATTACTAGATCTTCAGAGAGTCTCCAGCGCCTGCAAGAAATTGCCCTGAAGCCCAACCCGCTCTCCACTCCGGAATACATTGATATGCTGATCAAGTCAGAAGAGCACGAGCTGAAGCCTGGGTACATGGAACGAATACAGTCTCTCAAGGATGTGAGGCAGGCAGCTGAAATCATACAGAAGATTGCAAATAAAGAAGAACTGTTGCCTGGAGAGAAGGCTATGTATGAGAGCATGCAAACTCAACAATCTTCTCCGGAAAAACAAGCAGAAAAAAACCCATCCAAAGGTTCAAAACTCAAGCTACTCAGGAGGATGACGTAACCAATGATTCTAAACAAAGTGCACAGTTTAATCCCAGTTTGGGTCTCTCATAAAAGTTTTCTTTAAGACTTGAGGAGCCCACTTCTAACTCGCAGCTCTATTCCACTGGCCTCAGTTGCTAAAGTGATGGTCTAATGGGCTTAATGTAATCAGCTGTATTTATAACTGATCAAGCTTCATATGAAAATGCAAGGAATTACAACTGTTAACAGCTCTGCTGGACAGCCTTTCTATGATGATGAGTGTACTAAAACACAGTATGCCATTCTTTGATCATCCGCTACTTGTTCACGCTTAATGATCTCATATGGCAATAGTCACCCAGATGAATAAAAGCATATTGATGAGTGTCAAGCATCTGTGCCAATTCTTTCCACATCTCCAGCTAAGGAAGGGTCCTGTCCCTCCCAGCACAGCCCTGAGGAGTCCCGCATCACGAGGGACTCCTCTGATCCCAAGACTTGTCTCTGGCTCAAATCCAGAGGCTCTGGCTGGTCCTTCACAGTGGCCAAATCCACCCAACTCCTGAGAAATGGGGAGGGCTGCACCTCATGCCCAACTTGCCATCAGCACGGGGGTGCAGCACATTGGCAGGTCTGCGTGACAGTTGCAGCACGATGGGATAGAGGAACTGACGCAGACATTCGGGCACCGAGTCGTTCACAGCACGTAGGCAGTGCAGCTTTGGCATACTGTTCCAGGAGAGGTGTGAACAGGAAAAACCTTTAAGTGGAAGCTGGGAACAGGCAAACAAACAAGCACAGCTCTAACCATCAATTAGGAAAAGCTGGAGTGGAAGAACAGAGGCCTCCAGCAGGAAGACAGAGGGAGAGGAAAACGCACCCTGCCACCTCACGCTCGCGCACCCCTCGGCCCCTGCTCCTCACCTCATGCGGGGACCCCCAGGGCCGCAGCTACAGGGGCTGCTGGCTCCCCTCTGCTCCCTCGCACTGAGCCACCGCCGCCTGCCCCGTCCTCCAGGGCCCGGGGCTCCATCACAGCCTCCCGCGGTGACTCCGGCTACCAGGCCACGGGGCAGCCCACAGAGCCCCGCTTCTGCAATATCACCGCTTTCGGAGCATCAAAAAAACAAAAAAAACCACACCCCAAGCCCATATAAATAAATAAAAAAAAAAAAACTCTACCCCCTGAGGAAAGATCGTTTGGGGACAAGCGCGATGGGGCGAGGAAGCAGACTGGGCCGGCGTGCCACGCGCTGCGGGAGGCTCTGAAGGGATGGAGGGAACTCGCGGGTCGGTTCTCTCGCGTCCAGCACCCCCACCGGGCCGGGCTGGGCCGGGCCGGCGGCCGTTCGCCTCCCCGCACCGCTTCCACCGAGCGGAACGCCTCGTCCCGGTCTTTGCACGCCTCGTCCCGGCTTTGCCCGCAGCTCCGCTCCCTGCCAGGACGCGCCCGGTCCTGCTGAGCCGCCCGGGAAGGAGGAGCAGGGCCGCGGCGGCGGGAGGGCAGGTAATGGCGCCGGCTCTGCCGCCACCCCCTCCTCCTCCCCGCCTAGTGGCGGCACTCTCATTGGCTGCTCACACTCACGTGGTGACGCGTGGTCCGCTGCTATTGGCTGGCGCTGCGCGGGAAGCGGTTGGCCTCGCAGCCGGTGCTGAGGGGGTGCTGTGGGGCCGTAATGGCGGCTCCTCAGCGGTGTGCGGGCAGGGATGGCTCCCGGGGGAGGAGGGGACCGGTGAGGCGCGGCGGTGTACGTGGCGCAGGCAGAGGTACTGCTCATCCGCGGGGGGGTGGGACGGGCTCCTGGCCCGGCCCCGCTCCTCTGTCTGTGTGGCATCCTCGCGGCTTGGTCACCGCACCCTCGGCGCTAGGGACCGTGGGGGGCTGCAGGCCTCGTGCTTCTCCGCAGCAGGCCCTCCCCGCCCCAGAGCCCTTTCCTGAAGGGACGCTTGCCCAGCCCTGGGCTGGCACGAAGGCAAGAGGAGGCAGGAGCCTCCGGCAGGCTGGACTCGCTGGGCCGCTGGAGGGTGTCGGGCTGGTTCGTGAGGGCAGAGCAGAGGATGCTGGGGCTCTCTGTGGTGCCAGGGCAGCTTTTCTCTGCGCTTCCCTTCCACTCTGGTTTTCATATGTTTCTTCTTTTCCCTCCTTGGATAGCCATTGCCCTTTTGGAGTATATCCTCTCTGTTCTCAGGTCGTTTCCAGGGACTCCCATATGCGTGAAGGCTTCCTGAGATACAGATCATGCGCTTGCTGAGACGATAGCACTGATCGTCCAGTGGCACCTGCTGGAAGAGGAGCTCCCTGCCCAGCCTCGCTGCCTGTTGCTCCAAGCCTTTCCCGGAAGAAACCTTTTGCTCTCCAGACATGGATCCCTTGGTCCAGCTGAGTGTTTCCTGGGTTTCACCATGCTGCCTGGAGCCTTTGATTAACTGTGCAGTGTCTAGAGCCCTTTGGTCTTGGTACTGTAGTCAGGGAGAGTTTTGCATGAGCTTTGTGCTCTGCTGAGTTATTTCTGAGCCCTGCACTTATTTTCTAGGTATATGTAGCCAACACAGACTCCTTTTAACCTCTCTCCTGCTGTCTGTGAGTTTGAGAAGGGTCTGTTTTGCAAGCCGTGGCTTGTGTCCCCTTTGTGTGATATAACACAGGATGAGTTTCTGTGGTGGCCCTTGGGCATAAACTCTGCCCTTGGAGAAGGGGTTGTGCCCAGTGCCTTTGGGCCTGGGGGATAGGGGAGCCTGAGTCAGCTAGTGAGATGGCATCGCCCAGAGGGCAAGCAGAGCCTGGCCTGGAGGGACTGGCACTCACAGCCTGGGCCTCTTTCACAGGAAGCTCTGGCACAGTTTGGGAGCTCGTGAGGGCATGAGGACATCTGGACACAGCCAGGCCAGGATAGCTTAGGCAGACAGATCTCTGAGGTGAGCTGTCCTGTGCTGTTGTCAGGGCTAAAAACAGGTCACAGCTTGTTTTGTTTACTAGGTCATAGACAGTGGAGTGTTTTCCCAGGAGAGTTAGATTAGGATGTTGGGCTAATATCTGGCTTCTTGTCCCCAGATGCCCTCCTGCCAAATATCTGTCTGGGCTGCCAGTGCCAGGCTCACTGGGTGGCTGAGCAGAGAAGAGCTTGTTGTGGGTCCTGCTGGTAGTTGATGATGCAACTCTGTTTCTCCAGGGTGAAGCAGGAACAGCTGGCAAAATGGCAGCAGGGGCTTGTCTGGAATATGATGAACAAGATCTAGGAACTGGCAGCATCACAGGGCAGTTCTTATTTCCCTTTGTTCTTCTGTCAGTCGTCATGGTCTGGACTCAGCTCAGTTATAATTGATGATGAGCCCCACCCTCCTTAAGGGAAACCCTGCAAAACCTGGTAGGACTCTACACCTCCTTTTGCTTCAGCACTCCAATGGCCAGGGATCTGCCAAGGGAACCAGACCAAGAGAAAAGATGCTGGAAGCCAAGGGAACTTGGTCTGGGCTGTGTGTGTGGAGACTGATCGGTGACATTCCCAGCAAAGCCCTGGACCGGGTGAAGCACTAGGCACATAACCAGAGCCCTCCTGTGTCCTTTGTACTGTGTGCCAGCAGGGGGGACCTGTGAGTAGCAGGAACAAGCACAAGAGTCCCTTCCATGTCACGTTAGTTGATCTGGCTCAGACTCCCCAAGCAGGACTCGGTTGCAGGGAAGATGGGCAGTAACATGAAGCTGACATTTTTAGGCCTGGCCTGGCCCCTCGTGGGGGCCAGCTGCTGCCCTGTTCTTTGGGGAGCAGGTCCCGAGTGCAGCGCCGGCTGCAGAACTGCACGGGCTGAGGCGGGACCAAAGCCTGTGGGTTCCCAGGGAGCAGCTGGGGGCTTTGCGTGCGCTGTGGGCGATGTGAGCTGCAGCCTGCGCACCGTGATCCATGATGGGGTCCCCAGGGCCCTTCACTGGGCACTGGCTGCGGATCCAGGAATGGAGGCAGATCTCAGCCTCACTGCAGCCGCAGTTGGGTCAGCCCGCAGCTCGTCCCCTGCTTCCCCACGGGCTCATGTCTCCAGCAAGGCCTGTGTGAGCTGCTGTACCCTGCTCTCACACAGCTGGAGTGGACCCGCTTTGAGCAGAGCACTGGTGGCTGTGGGGGAGCCAGGAGCATGTTGCAGCTTGCCAGACCGAGCGGAACGAGAGCAGGACTGTCCTGCAGCCGTGGGGCAGTCTCTTGTTGGGCTGGGCACGTGCACCGCAGGCCCCGCAGCACAGAGTGTGAGGCAGAGTTAGCTGGAGGTTGCCACAGACGTGCAGCAGGAGAGCGATCATTTTCTTTGAAGAAAAATTGTGACTCCCCCTCTATAAACTCATGAAACTGCCTTTCAAGAGGGGAGTTTTGAAATGGCACATTAGTGATTCTTTCCAATTTCCTAGTTGTGCTTTGCTCTGCAGCTGAGAGGGCTTGAAATCTCGTCCTAAAGAAGTGACAGCTGAGACTGTTGCAGGCTCTCCTGCTTTTTTCCCTTCTCCCACTCTGATCTGGGGAGCTGGATTTCAAAGAAGAGTCCCATCTCTGCCGCATCCCTGAGCAGGGCAGGAGTGGGGAGAGCAGCCTCAGCAGCATGCAGGGCTGAGCAGAGGGGCTGGGGCACTGAAGGCTGCTCCAGGCCCTACGAGGGATCTGCAGCAGCAGCGATGTAGGCCCAGCAGAGCGGGTCCCAGCTGCCCAGTGACCCTGCTCTGGAGAGACCTGGGAGGTTGGAGGACAAGACCAGGGACTGTCTTGGCCTACGGAGCTGGCATCACTCAAGTAATTGGGCTGATGTCGGAGGCCTGGAATTTGACCTTGAGTGTATTGCTATATAGCTGTTAGGGACGTAATTTTTGTTAGACATTTACTGGGGGGGGGGGGGGGGGAGCCCTTGTAACTAGTGGAAATAGCAGAACTAAACTTGTACCAGAATATAGCCCAGTGACTCACTACACCAATCGATGAGAAACAGCCCAGAGCAGTTCACCAAACAGCAAAGACTGAACGCTCTGGAAGACACTCTCCGTCTTGTACACCTTGCCCACCGCGGCACAACTTTACCTTCGGGGGTACCTGAGTGCGTAGGATCTCCAGGGATGTCGAGAGCGAGCTCCCACGACCAGAACCAAAATGCTTAGTGCCCCAGTGCCCCCGACCTCTGACAAGCATGGAAAAGGCAAGTGGAAGTGACCGTGTTTCCGTAACCTTGTAGTGTTCTGTGTGCTGATAATCCCACGTAAACCACAAAGGGGCCTGCGGCGATCCCCGCGGGGGGAGGCTGCCAGCAGTCCCCGCGGCTGGGCGTGTGCAGGGGTTCACAGGCCAAGCAGAGGCAGCGCACCAGAGCAGGAGCCGGTCCCTCCGCTGCCCTGCAGCCGCCTGGGGCGCTGCTCCGGCTGCAGCCCCGCTCTCTGCCGGGAGCGCGGCGGCAGCCAGGCCGCAGCGGCGGCAGGACTACACCTCCCGTGCTGCACCGGCGGCGAGGAGGCCCCGCCGGGCTGACGCAGGCCGGGGCTCCTGGGGCCGCCTTTGTCCCTGTCTGTGCCCGCGCCGGGATGGCGGTGCGGCCCCCGGTGCAGGTAGGGCGCAGCGGGGCCCAGCGGGGGTGGGCACTGCCCGCTGCCCAGGCGCTGCGGGAAGGATGCCCAGCGCAGCCTGGCCTGGCCATTGCTGCCGGCTGCAGCACTGCCTTCCTCTGTCACTCGCGGGACATGGGAGTGACGGGCCGTGGCAGACTGGGAGCACCAGGGCAGCACAGCCGAGCACCGGCTGCAGCCTCAGTTTGCGCTGGGTGGGTGGTGAAACCTCCCAGAGCCTGCTTCTCACACGAGCACCCCTGAGGTGCTGCTTTTACAGGTCTTCGTTCTGGTGTTCGTGCTTGTCAGAGGCTGACTTAGGTACTGTAAGGAGCTTTCCGAATCATCCTTTTTATTGTTTTCTTTCTTGACTTTGCGCCAAACAGGCAGTCTCTCCAGGATCATGAGCAATGCTGTGTAGGTTAGTGCGTTTATTAATAGTTCTCTGTGTTCCAAGGGAATACAGTTGTTGATAGGTAAGTTAACTTCTTTCTCTGATTTATTGATTAAAATTTTGTGCTTCGCAGAATTTGCAAGTCCGTTTGTCTTTGCTGCATCTGTTTGACTGATTTATGAGATAGATGTATTCTGCAGAATCTGGAGCATCCAACCTCCATCTTTATGGCTAAATATTTGTGCGTGCTTCCATCTCCATGCTGAGAGCCTGCAGCATGGCAAACCCCACGGCTGCTCAGGCAAGGTGGGGGATAGTGCCTGGCACCAGTGTTAATGATAAACTAGTCTACTTGCTCCTGGTTTATCCTTGCTGATGTGTGTTCTGATACAGATTTGTAATCTAGGAATCTCAGTGCTCCTGCTATCTTGTTCGGTAACTTTATATCCACCTCGTCAGTGGTTTCTTCTGTGGGAAAGCCACGGAACGTGAGGTTTCTACCAGCTATGGTTTGAATTTGTGCTGTGGTGTAAGAGTGTGAAAATGTGGTCCTTGTGGGACCAATGAGGATGAAACTTAGGTTGCTGTTCTCATGTCTGCTATGTATGGCCACTCCAAAGCTGCTTATGTTGATGACGGACAAGAATGTCACGGGTTCTGCCATCCCCAAAATGCAGGGCCAGTTGCTGCAACCCCTCAAGTCTCCTTTCTTAGCAAGTCTAAACGTAACCCCTCTTTCCCTCTCTTCTGGGCTATAGTCCTCCCTTTCCAGTGTGATTTCAGGCTGTCCTTTCCGGTCACCTTCCAGCAGCCTGCTGAGTTGTTCTGCACCTGGCAATATTGTTCTTGGATCTATGAGATCTTCCAGAACAGCGTCTTTGTAGCAGACATCAAACTGACATCTTTGTAGCTGTATCTAAAGCTACTCTTGCTTCTCCTTTGTTTATCTGCTTTAGAAAGAGGGGAGAGGACAGGGGCTTTTCCCTATAGTTGAAATCTCGCAGGAGCATTGCCAGAGGTCTTTCCATGCTGGCAGCAAGCTAGATCCTGCTGCAAACAGCAGCATGTGTGGGGTTTGGAGGGGAGGAGGATTACAGAGGGAAAAAGCTAAATGGAAAGCAAGAGGATCTTAAAAGGAGGCCAGGAGGTTTGCATGGAGAAAAGATACTTGCAGGGAGAGAGATGGGGTACAAGGGCAAGTCTGAGGTGCTATGGGTCTAGTGGCTGTGTCCTGATACCTGCTCGAGTCTTTTCCAAGGACATGAAGAGCAGCGATGGGAGACCCTGTGGATAACAGTGTCCCCAGGTGGTGGGCACTGCTCATAAATTTATGCAGGGTAGGAGGTAGACCCAGCACCTCAGGTCATGCCCTTTCTGAGGGAAGTGGTTTGAGGCCTGGTTCTGTTCCTGAGCATTGGCACTGGATTGGATCACAAGCAAAATGAGTTTAGGAGAGTCTTGCTGGCAGAAGTTTGCCTGCTGATAAACTACCTCAGAAAAGGTAATCCAACTCTTGTGACCGCAGTGCTCTGCCACGGACTAGGACTGTTGTGGAAGGTGTGGAGCATCGGGGTTAAAGATGCCGATGGAGCTATGTGCTGTAGCTCACAGTACGCAGTCCCTGTTTTCTGAGCATTAATCACTAATCTGTCATGATCAAAGTTAAACTTGCCTCTGAAAATAAAAGTGGGGAGGGAGGTGAGGCAGATGATGGAAACACTGCTGCTTTCTGGAAGCCTTGTCACGGGATGACTCACATGCCGTGAGGATGCAGACTTGCAGACCGCTGGGGGAGTGAGGTTTGGCTCTGTTCCCCTCCTTCCCAGGACACCCCTACGTGGCTCAGGTGGTGGAAGAGCCAGCTCAAGGCTGGGGACCTGCTGTGCACACCTTGCTGTGCTGCAATTACCATCCTGTACTACTTTGTGATATAGGTTACTGCCTCTCCACCCTCACCTTTCCCTTGTACCAGGATACTCTGAAATCTCCCGGCAGTGCTCTGCAGGATGGCAGTGCCCAGCAGTCCTGAAGAGCTGCCCGGTGTCCTGCTTTAGCTGCCATGATGCAAAGCAGAGGCAGTATTTCTGCAGAGGCGTTAGTGAGCAACTTGCTTTATTTTACTCCCTGCTCTCTAGCATTGCCATGGTGCTAAGCTGCAGCTGGCCTACTTCAGGGACTGAGGGGATTTGTCCATACTCACAGGCTTCCCCTGCTCCCTGTCAGTGCAGCTGCACGTGCTGAGCAGGGCTTGCTTTCTGTTGCAGATGCCAGTGACGTTTGAGGATGTGGCTGTCTATTTCTCTTCCGAGGAGTGGGCAGAGCTGGCAGGATGGCAGCGGGAGCTGTACCGGGAGGTGATGTTGGAGAACTACGAGGTGGTCACCTCACTGGGTGAGGACTTCACTGGAGCTGTAGGACTGGGACTGAGCTAGAATTTACCTATTTAATTGAGCTGGAATCCTTGAAACTGAAAATCTAAATGTATTTATTCTGATATCTGAATGTTGATTTAGGAGTTCTAATTGTGGGCTTTTACACTGCACATAAATGGGCCCAGGCAATACCCCAAGGACAGTAGTCCTGGTGTTAAAGGCTGTCCAAGGCCAGGTGAAATGCAGTGGAGCAGGCAAGGAGAAGACAGCAAGACAGGGAAAGTTTACAGACAAAAGAAATTGGGTAACGAAGCTGCAGTTTGGCGGGTGCAGCCCGGAATCTCATAAGGGGCCAAATAGCAGGAAGAAAGAGCAAGAAAAGAAGGATGTGAAATGTGCATGAGCCAGATGTAAGTGGGCAGAGAGCAGAGATGGAGGTGAAAGTGGGGAGGAGAAGCTGTCCCAGCAGTGCCAGTGCGAGAGAAGGTTATTCTCAGTCTGCCCTGTGACAGGCTGGCCCTCTGTCAAACCAGAAATCATCTGTAAGATTGAGCAAGAAGAAGAGCCATGTGTGAGAGACCTTCCAGACCCCAGTGTGTGGAGGAGACACCAGCTCTCTTTGCCAGGTGGGTACCAAGAGATCCTGAAGGGTTGGGGAGGTGGGAAGAAGGGCATCTTAAAATAGGATGGTCCCATTTGGCATCCTATGCTGGACTAAACTGCTAGCTGCTCAGCTGTGTCCTTCAGCCAGGAAGTCAGTTGGGCTCGGTGGGGCATCCAGGACAGCTTCCAGAGCTGCTGGAAGCAGTAAGGCAGCTACGTGGTTATAACTCTGCTCCAGAGCGCATCTCATAGGAGCTCAGGTCCTGCCTGTGCTCAGGGTCGGGGAGAGCTTGCTCAGAGCTAGAGACAAGGACCCAGATGGCAGGAATTCCTTTGCTTGGTGCCCCCGTGCCCTGGCCGAGAGCAAGCAATGGTTGCTGCGGGTATTCACAGCCTGTCCCAGTTTCCCAATGTCTCTGAAGCTCTGGGGTGCAGTTGGCAGTGTCTGCCTGAAGGGTGGGTCTGTGTGTTGAGAACAGGTGTTAGGACCTAAACAGGTCCTGCTTCTTCAGCCAGCTCTGTGCTGCAACAGGGATGCCTCCGCCCTCGGTGGAAGAAGTGGAGCTTTCCTCTAGCAGGAGGTGTTTGGGTGCTTGGAGGCTTTAGCCTCCTGTTCTCCTGAGGGGTGCCTCAGGTTGCTGTTCCCTTTGGGGAGGTCTCTTGAGTGTACTGTTTTATTCCACCTTGAAATAACCTCTGGACTCTCCTCTTCATTAGATGGTGATACCCAGATTAAAAAGGAGGAAGAGGAAGGCCCGGAAACACTGCCAGCGGCTGCTGCATTCCTGGGGAAGCCTGAGCTGTGCTTCAAGTGGCGAGGTGGCTCAGCTCGCGGCAGGCTGGGCAGGAGGCGGGGTGGTCCAGCAGTGCGGCCCCGCACTCAGCCCCTCCTGGCTCTCCGGCAGGCAGCCCTGCTCAAAAAGAAACCACCCACGTGTCCTGAGTGTGACAAGAGCTTTAAGAGCAACACCGCGCTGACTATTCATGAGAGGAGCCACACAGGTGAGCGGCCGTTCAAGTGTCAAGAGTGTGGGAAAGGCTTTCCCTCCAAAGGGGACCTCAAGAGACACCAGAAAATCCACCTGGGGAAAACAGAGTCCCCTTCTCTTGGGCCTACAATGTGCCTCCCTCCGAAGTTGCTGCTTGCTCGGCCCCAGCGTGGCCCCCTGGGACCCAAGAGGCCCCACACGTGCACCCAGTGTGGGAAGAGCTTCAACAAGAGCCGAGACCTCAAGAAGCACCAGCAGACACACACGGCAGAGCGGCCCTTCTCCTGCCCACAGTGCGGGAGCAGCTTTCGGCTCAAGCAGATCCTGGTGTCGCACCAGAAGGTGCACCGCGGGGAGAAGCCCTTCCGCTGCACGGACTGCGGGAAGCAGTTCAGCCAGAAGCATCACCTGCTGAGCCACCAGCGCGTACACACAGGCGAGAAGCCCTTCACCTGCACCCAGTGTGGTCACTGCTTCAGCCAGAAGCACCACCTGATTAGTCACCAGCGCATCCACACTGGGGAGCGCCCCTTCGTCTGCACTCAGTGCGGCAAGAGCTTCAAGGACAAGAAGACCCTTATCATCCACGAGAGGATCCACACTGGGGAGAAGCCCTACAAGTGCAATGAGTGTGGCAAGACCTGCAGCCAGAAACAGCATCTGAAGAGCCACCAGCGCATCCATAGAGGCCTGCGGATGCTGGGGGCCCTGGAGACCTGCCGGAGAGAGGGCCCAGTGGTGTCCCCACCGGGCACGCGGGCAGAGGCAAAGCCCTTCCAGTGCGCAGTGTGTGAGAAGAGGTTTCGGGATGAGAGGATCATGCTGGCTCACCAGCGAACCCACGCTGAGCAAGGGCCGCTGAAAAGCATCCCTCGGGTGGGACAGAGCCTGCGGCTGGCTCTGCAGCAGAGCTCCCAGCTGGAGCAGGCACGCGGCCCCATCCTGCTGCCGTCTGGGGCAACCCCTCCCCAGAAACTGGGTGTCATGGCTCCACAGGGAGCCCTGGCTGCCAAGAGACCTTTTGCTTGTGGTAATTGTGGGAAGAGGTTCACCCAGAGCAAGTACCTCCTGCTCCACCAGAGGAGCCACACATGAAGCAGTTATCGAGCAGCAGACAGTGTCTTCTGCAGTGAGCTCCACCTCGGGGTGGTGCTCAGGCTCCTCACGCACCGAGCCACCCCATGGGGAGCTGCCCACAGGGACTGTCCAGCTGCTTTGCTGGAAACCACTCTCACCTCTCAGCCTCACCGTAAGAAGCATCTCCTTGAACCACACAGCCTCAAGCCCCCCTCACCTTTGCTGCTTGAGGGACACTCAAAACCGAAACGTGGCTCTTCTTTCCATGCTCTGTTTCCTATGGACAGGTCACCCTGCTGCCTCGCTGACCCGTCAGTACCCTGCAGAACGACTGAAATGGAAGTGGAGTAACCAGAATCTTCCCTGGCTTTCTGATTACAGTCGGCCCTTGCTAGTTTGCACAAGTACTTGTGAAATCGCTGAATTTTGCCAGTGAGACAGTAAGCATATGATTGCTCTGTATAGTAGGCACAGATGCTGCCTTGCAATGAATGTAGCTCATTCATTTGACCGTGTAGCTAGTTTTATTTATTGTGTTATATTAGGAAGCATTCTGAGGTGTAACTTGTGAAAGCGAAGATGTCTCAGTAACATGAAACCTCACTATGTTGCTCCGTGTATGATCAGACCTTTGCGAAAAGTGGTGGCAAAGCTGTGTCTCACTTCCCTAATGCAGTGGGTTCTGCTGTATGCTGCTGGAGTTCACCCTTCCCTGGATCTCTGGTATAAAGCTCTCTCTTTTACCTGAATAAGCGTTAGCAGTGGTGGTTCCTCTTGCCTGTTATGTTCAAGTTGCACTGTGGTGACAGCATACTGCATGAAATAACTGTTAACCCAGAACTTGGCTGCTCATGATACAAAAATCATAATAATACATCCAGAATATTTTATGGGAAAGGAAGGAAGATGCTTTTTTTCCTGGACAGTAAATTAAAAGTTTCTTGATGCAGATAATAAGCAATGATGTACGTGGCAATCCATGGTAAACCACATGCTGCTTCTCTAAAGAGCCGCTGCTCTTCCACAGCAGTCTCTTACATTTCCTCAGTGCAAATGTCCAGAGCGCTCATTTCCTCTCCTTTTAAAACTGTTACCCCTGACAACGCATGTTGGGATGTAGCAAGAAATCATGTTCTTTGCGGAGAGCTGAGGGCTTCATCAGACTTTGAGAGGTGAAGCAGCATCTCAAGGAAGTCCGTTTGGACGTGCGTGAGGGCTCTCCTTTGCACATCTCTCCCAAGGGGTGCCATCCAGACCTTACCCAAGAACTGCTGCTCTTCTCTTGAGCATATAGTAACTTTTTATCAGCACAGGAGTAATTTGATTCACTTTTCAGGGCAAATCCTAGCCAGGGCCCCTTCTTGTCTTTAAATTATGCTTCCCACAGAAACTCTGCCTCAGGTGCAAGGCTGCAATTTTTGACAGATGAATTTTTATAAACCCTTTATCTCAAGCTATTTAACAACATTAAAAAAGTGAGGCTATTGCTTCAGAATAAAAACACTTTGTGGAAATCACAATTGAAAGAGTTGAGTTGAAGGCATCAAACAGAATATACTTGCAAGCCCAAAAGAGGGCTGTGTAGGTCCAGAGAGCTGTAAGAAAAAAGGTCTTCAAACAAGTGACTTGGGGAGGTTCATGGACCCCAAAATATAGGCTCGTACAGATCGATTTCGATGTCACACATTGCACAATTTAAACAACGGAAAAAGATATGTGCCAAAATGTTCATTAGTGCCCAGAAATAACGGGCACTAATTTTTTGGGTATATCCCAAAGAACTGTAGCTGGTGGTGGCAGTAATGTAATTCAAAGCCTGGGTCTTAGGTTTGTCTGCAGGTATTCAGTCTCTTTGGTATTTTAGGGAAGCAGCCAGAGCCCAAATTATGGAATGATGTGGGATTGTTGGGTCGTCGAAGACTTGCTTCAGTGCCTAGGTGGGGAGGTCTTACTCAGCAAAGATTGGTGCTCTGGTTTATGGATCCGTGATTGTGTCTATAATTCCTGTTACATCACTGTCCTCTGATGATAAATGAGATTCTGAGCCCAGAAGCTGAAACTACTGGAACCTTGAAGTGGTGCTTGTTAGAGAACAGACTTTCACAGCTGCTCACAGGCTCGTCTGGGGCCCCTCTGCTTGTCTGGGCAAGCATAAAGCAGTGAAGCCTCGATCAGAAAGAGGATATTGTCTCATGCCCGTGAGGAGGAAAAGCAGAGAAGGCAAACTTAATATTGTAGCAGCAAACAGGCAGCCTTGGCACTGATCGGCCAGTCTGATGGAGACGGAAGCCGACCTTTCCGGGGAGGTGCCTGAGGATAGCAGGCGCTTTGCAACCCCTCGCACAGGAGTTGCTCCTAACCCTTCTCTCAGCCCGGGCCCATCAGACCCGCTACCGCACGAGAGACAGGGACTGCGTGATGCGCAGCAGTTGAGCCTGCTTGAAGATAAACTGCTGCTGGCTGTGCTCTGGGAAGCGGTGGGTGCAGAAAAAGAAATCTGGTGTATTCAGGCAACCTATGTCATGCACTTGGGAGACCTAGGAGAGTTGTGGGGGAGAGTTCAGGGGATTCGGCTGTTGTGTTCCTGTTCAGTGTCGAGGCCTCATCCCAGCGTGATGTGTCTACGCATCCAATATTGACAGACTTCAGAGAGAGGAGAGGTATAAAGTCAGCCAGGAGAGATGACAGATCGCCTAGAGCGCAGCCGTGCCGGCAGCCTCGCGTAGGTAAACTTGTTTTCATTTTCCAGGATGGAAGCGCTGGCAGTCGCTGAGCCCGACGCGCAGGGTCCATACGCTTGAGCTTTGCAGGTGCTGGTGACCATTGTGGATGCGGCAGCCTCCTTCTCCCTGGAGGGATGGGCAGAGCTGAGAGAAGGGCAAGAGGGGCTTTCCCAGGAGGTGGTGAGGGAGAACTACCAGCTGGTTTCTTCGCTGGGTAAGGAGAAGTTTTTCGCTTTTTCCCTGTTCCTCATGGCCGAAGGACTCTCTCCTCAGGCGCGCTGGGGCTCGTGATTTGGGAGCGCTCAGACCCTCAGCAGTGACCGCGGAGCTGTTGCTCACGTGGAGTTAAGGCTGCAAGGCTTCGTGCACGGAGGCACTCCCTGAAGCGGGGGGTCTCTCCGCCCCGGCTGCCGTCCCCCAAAAGGGAGAGCGCGAGGCAGAGGGTGCCCTCACCAGCAAGCGGGGGTCTGGGCAGGCGGGGGCAGAGCCTCGCCGGAGTGGCAGGTTTTGCTGTGCTGAGCGCTCTCACTTCCTCCTAGCGCCGCTGTAAGGGCAGATCCAGCTAAGGCACCAGCGTTCACTGACCTGGCCGGGCTCACGTCAGTGTTGCCTATGGATGTTTACAGCCTCAGGCTGTCCCCTTACCCATTGATCAACGTGCTGTCGGCTCTCCCCTGCACAGGGCATCCCTGTGCCCAAGCAGAGACCCTCTGTGAGCTGAGCGCAGGAAGAGCCACGGAGGGGGCATTGCCAGGGCTGAAAGGAGGGGGGCAGCCCCAGAGCCGGCAGAGGCAACGGAGAGGGGAGTGCCATGGGTCCACAGCCTGGTTCTTCTTCTGAGCACAGCGTTTCCTCCTTGGAGTAATGCAGCCGATGCACGGTTACGCGTGGCTGCTAATGACAGGGATGTTGGAAGAAAGGTGAAATACTGTGTTGGGCTTTGGGATAGCTTTCCTGCCCTGCAAAGGTCCCATGATACCGGTGCAGGGTGAGCTGCTGCTCCTGCACCGCATTCGGGTGCTTGCGCCAGCGTGGGGCAGCGAGAGGGGAGAGCCGGGCGGGGGCTCTGCTCAGGCTCCTGGCGCAGGGGCCGTGTTTGCTGGCCTCAGTGAGCCATCCTGGGTGTTGAGGAGGAACCCCCTGCTGTGCTGGGGCCTGGGTGCTGTCCTGCCCCGTTCTTGGATTTAATCTGAAGATGGCAGATGGAGAACCTGCTGCTTCTCTAGTTATTCCCACAGTGAAATTACATTCACTGTTAAATTTATACCTGATGTGAACTTCTCTCTTCGGTTTCCAGTTGGATTCTTGCTTCTTCTTTGTTTTAATGCCTAGCACTTTCCCTGGCAAAGGTGTTTTCTCCATCTTGGTGAGATGAACAAAGTTGACTTGCGTTAGAGCCATTTTCCCAGCTTTTTGCTACCTGTGGCTTTAGTGTGCCCTGTCTTTCCTCCACCTCCTCGCATAAGGGGGAGCACTGAAGTACTTCAGCATCATTTCCTGGGTGAAATGGCCCCAGGGCTGCCTGGCCTGGAAGGAGGACTGACACCACGGGCTTGTGTCCGGCTCATCCTCTCTGGCCCTCTAGATCCCTACTGAGAACATCAGTTAGCTTCAGGCTTAGTTTGGGGCCTTGCAGTCTCCACAGAAAGCCCCCATCTCACAGTCATGCTCCCGTTAAAAGCCACCCCCAGGCTCCTTCAGCACCCGGACATTAATCCTTTCAGCCTGGGCTTTGCAGGTGCTCTGGGACGCTGGTGTCCAGCAGCCCATTCTGTGCTAGCACCGCAAAGGCCTTCGCCCAGCCTAGGCTTGGTGCCGCTATGCAGCTAGGGCAATGGAGCCATTTACTTGTCCTCATTAAACTCTCTTTATTTAGAAATGTAGAACAAGCAAAAAGCAAAAAAGAAACCAAGATTAAGAGGCATCAGTTATGCCAAAAGAGTGGCTGAATACAAGCCAAGTGTGGACACCACGCTGTTACCGCAGCAGTGCAGCCAAATGTGGGGGCTTGGGGAAGGGGTGGTCCTTCACCTGCTCACCATGAGCAGCGCGTTTTCCCCGTGCGTGCGTGAGCGCATGTGTGCGTGTTGCATCAGCAGCAGAGCACTGAACACGGCCTCAGACAGCAGCGGTACCTGCAGCGTCGCCAGCTCCGCAGCGAGATGGTCCATGGGCGCTCCCCGCCGCCCTGTGCACCACTGGATTTCCAGCCATCGAAGGAGCCCGCGTCCTTGAAGCGCTACTGCGGTTTATCCCATGAAGTACAAATGACAGTAGCTGTACCTGCAGCCAGGAGCGGTGTAATCCAATCTGAGTTCCTCCAGTTCTGCAGCTGGTAACAGGTTATTTAAAAGTGCAGATTTGTTACTGCTTGACTTTCTGCATCCTATTCAAACACATTTGGTAAAAGAAGTAAGTACTATATCTTCATCTTTGTTACATGTATCTTTGACAGCTAAACTTGTAAGCCTTCTTCATGCTCAAGGCAACATTATATTAAAGATATTATATTTTAAAGATATTATCTTGGGGGGGCTATAATTTCTTCTTCAGATGAAAACCAGCTTGCATTATTTTGTTTACAAAGATAACTATTGATATTTCAGCGTTATTTTATCCCAAACCATGCGCTGTATGTATTAAATAATGTTAGGACTGTAGCTTTCTAGAAGCAGCAAAACAGCATCTGCCTAGGTTGGTGGTCTCACATTCTAGCAGCCTGCACACTATAAAATGTCTATTGCTATAGCAAACTAGCATGGAAATAAAAGGACAGCCTTGACCGCTGGAATTTAGGTGTAAAGCCCTTGGGCTCATGCCAGGCTGGGCCAGGCCATGGGCGTACCACACTAGCATATTCCTGGATTTCTGTGCCTCTCTGCTCCCAGCGCAGCACGGCACTTCCAAATTTCACGTTCTGCGTGAAATTCAGTTCAGATTATGCTGAGATTTAGTCCCGAGGAAAGAGGTGGAAGCAGCTGAGAAAACTGGAAACTGGGTTTGAAATCCATTGCAAGGGGATAGGGAATCGGGTCTAGGTGAGCCTTCACTGCTCACCCCATCTCCTCGCCCGGACCCACTGGCTGCAGCTCCACACTGGAGCTAGTGCCAGAGCCAAGGATGCTCTCGTGCTTTATATCCACCGACCTCTGCTCCGTGTGGGTTTTCTCATGGGTTATTAAATTAGACTTCTGACAAAAAATCTCTTCCCACATTCGTTGCATGTGAAGGAGATCATTTCCCAGTGGGTTTTTTGGGAGATGGGGGCTGGGGCTTTTGGAAGAGGGCTGTCCCCATGTTCAGTGGGCACAGGCACTTGCTCTCGCAAGTGGATCTTCTGGTGCACCTTGAGACAGTGAGTGGAGGAGAAGCTCTTCCCACAGTCCATGCAGATGCTCAGCGACAGCTGGGTGTGGATTTTTAGGTGGATTTTCAAGGAGCCCTCTGAATGTGGGAGCCTTCCCACATTCAGAGCAGGTGAAGAGGCCCTCACCAGTGTGCGTGCCCTGGTGGATGCAGAGATGGCCCTTCTGCATGAAGCTCTCTCCACACTCTGGGCAGGGGAATGTTGTCTGCCTGATGTGGCTACACTGGTGCATTTTGAGATAGCGTGCGGTGGTAAAGCTCTTCCCACACTCACTGCAGATGAAGGACGTCCCTTCTTTGTGGATCTTCTAGTGGGCCTGGAGGTAGCTCTTCCCGCACTCATGACAGGGGTGGTGGGAGGGGGGTCTCTCCTCTGTGCAGCTGTTGGTGGATCTTCAGGTAGCCCTTGGTGGTGAAGCTCTTCCCATACTTGGGGCAGGTGTACGGCGTCTCCCCAGTGTGGATCCACTGGTGGATCTTGAGCGAGCCCTTAGAAATGAAGCTCTTCCCACACTCCAGGCACATGAACGGCCTCTTCTCCTTGTGCTGCCCCAGGTGGATCTCGAGGTAGCCCTTGGCTGTGAAGCTCTTCCCACACTCGGTACAGGAGAAGGGCCTCTCACCCGTGTGCTTCCACAGATGCACCCAGAGGTCAACTTTCCTGGTGGAGCTCTTCCCGCACTTGCTGCACTCGCCTGTGTGCTTGTGCTGGTGCATCCTCAGGTCTCCCTTGGAGGGGAACTGCTTGCCAGAGTCGGTGCAGGGGAAGGGCTTCTCCCCAATGTGCAGCCACAGGTGGATTTTTGAGGCACCTGCACTGGGTGAAGCTCTTCCCACACTGGGTGCAGGTGTAAGGCCACTCCCCAGTGTGGATCTGCAGGTGGATCTTCAGGTCGCCCTTCTGGGAGAAGCACTTCCCGCACTCACTGCACGGAAATGGGTGCTCCTGTTTGTGGGTCTGTGGCCATGCCAGGAAATCACTCCTGTCCACCAAGCCCACGCTCCGGCAGGCCCTGAAGTCTCTCTGCCATGGGGGTCTTGCCTGGCCTCTGCTCTCTGGGGCTCGCTCCCGCGCACTGCTGCCTGCCACCCCCCTGCGGGGTCTGCAGCCTGCCAGGGCTCTCCTTCACCAAACCCTGGGAAAACAGCTCCTTAAGCTTCACTGAAAGGCTCTTGACTCGGTCTAAGCCATCAGCATCTTCCTCAAGATTCTTCTCCTCCAAACATGAAACCCCATCAACTGGAAGGGAAAGGACAGACAGCGCCTGGGTCAGTGAAAAGCAGAAAGGACCTGAACACAAGGCGCTGGCGTGACGGAGAATGCTGTTTCACTGCAGCGGGGCCTTGGGACCCGGACCAGGATCGGGGCTGTCACACCAGCTGTGTGATGAGCCCCCGGCAGCGACATGCCTTGCCAAGATAAAGCTGGCTGTGACTTGCAGTGACAACCCCTAAGGCTGCAGCCACGCGATTTTTCCCTCCGGCGCTGGGAGCACACGGCAGCCTGCCCCACGTCTGCACGCTGCTCACCCAGCTTCCAGCCAGGAAACTGCCCTGCTCCTGCCCAGACTGAGGCACCAGAGGGGCCGGGGCCGGGGCCAGCAGCCAGTGCGCATGGAGCCGTCTGCCTAGCGCGGCCCCGTCCTGCCCACGCAGCGCTCGGGGGTGGCCCGGCTGCAGGGCCTTCCTGGGGAGCACCCGCTGGAGCTGCAGCACGTTCGCAACCCCCTGGAGCGTGCTGTCTCCCTGCCACGGGCAGGAAGGATTTTTTTTTACCCTCTTTTATATTGCGTGCCCCCCAGTTTCGTTGCCTGCCCTTGGGTTTGGCGTCACGAGGGCCAGGCTCAGCTCTGTGCTGCAGCCACACCACGCGGAGAGCTGCACAGCTCTGCCGTGTGCACAGCACCTCTGGATTTGGGCCAAGGACCCCAGGCTGGAGGCCTTAGCAGAGCAGCGTCGCTGGATGGCTCCAAAGGCCCCGGGGCGAGACAGCCGCAGGCCACTGCTGGGACAAACTGTCTCCCCAGCAGCAGCCCTCCTGGTTCGCCCCGTCTCCAAACTCCGGCGGAGCAAAAGCCAACAGTTCTCCCCGTTCGGCTCGCGGCCCCCGGCCGGGCTGGCCAGCGGGGATGCCATCGCGGCCACGCACGGCCCAGCCCCGATCTGCCGCTCGGGCTGAGACCGCGCGGCGCTGGCTCGGCTGCGCTCCCCGGGGCTCCCTCGCGGCAGAAGCGCGAGGCTCCGACCGCTCCGCTCTGCCGGAGCGCGGGCCGGGCCAGGCTAACGCGTTTCTTATGCTCTCGGCCAGGGCCACGTTTTTCGCACCCCCCGTTAGCTGCAGGGGACACGCAGAGGAGCGCGCCGCGATGCTCGAGGTGCCTCCCGCCGCACTGCTGACTTTACGTTTCCTTTAGGGGTAACTTTAGCTCTGAATTTCCTGGGCTTATAACGCTGTGGTTGGGGAAAAATGCCACATCCCTGCAGTTATTCGAAGGTGAAAACACAGCTGTGCACCCTCTCCGCCTTTAACTGCACTTTAGGGGTGCTGAGGGGTACGTCCAACGAAGCCCACGCGGTGCTGGCACACAGTGGGCAGGAGAAGCCCCAAGGCCGGCGGCGCGGGGGCCCTTGGGCTCGCGGGAGCCCCCCAGCCTCCCCTTACCGAGCGAGGTGACGAGCTCCTAGGTCTCCTCCATGCCGTGCCAGCAAAGCCCCTTCTGCCGCTCCTCCAGCTCCTTCTGCTCCTCTGGGGAGACATACACCACGACATCCTCAGGCGTCGCCGGCACCCCGAAGCAGAGACCGGCCCCCGCGGCCCCCGCGGCCCCCGCGGCCGGCCCGGCGGGGGGCTGCTGCCGCGAGCACGCCGCGCCGGGGTTTCGGCTTGCGAACAGCCGAGCCGACCGGAGCGTTTCTCCCGGCCGCGCAGCCGCCTCCGACAGGCAGCCGAGGCGCTCCGAGGGCGGCAGAGTCCGGGGGATTCCCCGTGCGCACGGCCGTCTGTTTGCAGCACCCCTTGGCTGACACTTGGCTTCGCACCCTGAAGACCTAGAGGTTTTGCAGCGCTAATTTCTCCGGAGGCAGCGTATGATGCTCGCGAGGGCCAGTACGCCGTCCTTTGCCTGCGTTTGCCCTCGAGGCGCCTGCAGCAATGAGCTCCAGGGATTAAATACCCTCCTGGTGAACCGGCTTTCTGTTTTAAAGCCTCGGCATTTCCTACCGCTGCATCTCACTTGGCATCGCTCCACTTTTGTGTGCTGCAAGAGGGCAAACAGGGAACAGCATGTTTTCTCGCGCTGTACTTTCTACAGCTCCGTGTTCATCTTTTATTTATCTTCCCCTAAGGTAAATATTTCCAACCAGGTCTCACACAAAAGCCTCCCGTGACATGGCACTTGTTAACGGCCTGCCTAAATTCATCCTCTGCTTTCCGGGGGAGGCAGCCCAGCGCTGAAGACAACGCGGCGAGACACTGAGCTACAGAGAGCCAGCCTCTGGGTGCCAGCCCGGGCGGGCTCGCACGCACTAACGGTTTTGGTTTTGGTTTTGGCAACGCTGGACGTCCTGCCGCGATTCCCACTGCGACCAGCTCTTGCATTAAGCCTGTCAGCTGCACTGAAGCGAGCTTCCAGCTCGGCATGCGCGCAGGCACGGAAAACGGAGGCCCCCGAGTTCACTTAGTGCCAATTCAATGAGCTCGTTTATTTGGAAGTTGCCCTATCGCCCGGAAAGCTGGAACGACCTTATCTTTAGGGTAAAGTTGAAAACAAACGGTGTGATGTTTTGGTTCGATTATAACAGTTGGGTCACTTGCTAGAACTGTTTTCGTTTGGTAACCAAGCAGAAGGGTAAGTTATAATAACAATATAACCATGGTGATAAAATAAATGATGAGGTAAGCTTGCTGCAAATGTAAACGAGTGATGTGGGCAAGCAGTGAGCTCAGGCGCCTAGCGAGTTAACCGTGGAGGAGTACGAAGAGCTTAGAAAATAGCTCAAAAAAATAAAAAGATCTGAAAGGACGCGTGGAGCCCAGCTCCGGGGTCTTGGGGGCGCAAGGGTCCTGCCAGCACGCTGGGGACCGGCGCTCCCTCCCCGAAGGCCAGACGGACCAGCCAAGCCGGAGAGCCCCATTTCTACCCGTATGGGAAGCTTTTGTTTAGGGGCACGCAGAGGCCGTCGCTGCTGCAGGCCGAACCCCAGCAGCGGCAGCAACGGGCAGAGCAGCAGAGGCGCCCTCCCGCCCCGGCCGAGGGGCCGAAACGCTGCACGCCGGAGCAGCCCTTGGCGGCCGCTGCACGGCCCGCGCTGCGGGGGCGCCCGCCCCGCGGCTCCGTTCCCGGAGGCCCTCTCCCGCTAAACCCGCCAGGTGCTCTTGGCATCGCCAAGCATCGCAGAGTAACTAAGCCAAAAGCAAGGGCAGACCGGCAAAAAAAAATCTCCCCCTGCCCAAAAGAGGGAAGCGCCGCTGGTCAGGGGCTGCCCAGGGCTGCGCAGGGAGCCGAGGGGCGGATCCCGCAGCGCCCGGACGCCAGCGCTCAGCCCGCAGGAACTGCTGGCCCTGAGCCCTGCTCCGGCTTTCCGGGGACAGAGGGGCACAAGGGCCCGAGTCTGGGCCATTTCCTTCCCAGAAGAAATGCAGCGTTAGGCTACTTTAAAGCGGAAGCATTCGGCTTCTCTTTTTTCCACCCTTTCCCGTCGCTCACGTGAACAGCGGGTGTTTCGGTGGAGCCCAAGGCACCGTCCCACCGTCACGCCGCTGCAGGGCAGGAGGAAAACCGAAAGGGGCAATCCTGGGGCGTGCGGCGCTCCTGCGAG
Organism: Struthio camelus; assembly: GCF_040807025.1. NCBI lineage: Eukaryota > Metazoa > Chordata > Aves > Struthioniformes > Struthionidae > Struthio > Struthio camelus. The sequence continues at coordinate 664,650 of NC_090943.1, forward strand.
GGAGCCGTGCTGGGCTCGTCCGCGTTCGGCGGGACGGGAAGAGCCCTCCGGGCGGGAGCAGGGAGGGATGCGACCCGGCTTGCACAGCTCCGAACCAGCGGGCTGGGCTCTTCCCTGCACCCGCAGGGGTCCGGAGCCCGAGCCAGCGGGCGGGCGGGAAACCTCGAGCTTCACCCAGCGCAGGGGAGCTCGGCGGGCCGGAGCCCCCGGTGCCAGGCTTCCTCCCCAAAACAGAGCAGAGCTCCGGCCCTGCGGCACGCCAGCCCTCCCGGCTGGATTAAGGCAGGGACGGCACCGCGGGAGCCGGGAAAGCCGTCTTCCCGCCGCCTCCATCCCCTGCTCTCCGAGGGGCTCCGTCCGAGCGCTGCCTCCCGCCTGGGAGGCACGTTTGGGATGTGCCGGCTGCAAGCCCAGGCTCACAGCTCGCAGCCCGGCTCGGCAGATGGGGGTTTCGGCAGCCCCGGACCGGTGGCAGCACCAGGCTCCAGAGCCAAGCAGGGACCCTGCAGATAGCCACCGCAGCCGAGCGGCGCCGGCCGCCCCGCCGGCCGCCTCACCCAGGGAGGGAGCACCCGACGGGGCTCGCTGGAGGAAATCGCTCAGCGAGTGCCTGGGACTTTGCTGCATCAGGCACGAAAGCTGAAAAGCACCTGAAGGCACAGTGGGACGCGGAAACAATTCCCTTGGCACCACCGGCGGGTCAGAGGATCCCCGCCAGCACCCCGGGTCTGAACAGGCTGCTCCGTCGGTGCAAGCGGCCAGCGGGGGCCCGAGGCCGGGACGCCCTCGTCTCCGACCGCCAGGGCTGCGCGGCGAGGGCGCAGCCTCCGAGAGGCTCCCTGGGGTCCTGGAGCCCCGCGCCTGGCCGGGCAGCTCGGCGGGGGTCTGCGGAGCCGCGGGAGGTGTGCAGGGAGCAGGGTGGTGCCAAAGGAGCACGGGGGGTGGCAGGGATCCCGGGGGGGCATCCGGGGGTTCGTGCAGGGAGCAGGCTGTCTGGGGAGCCCAGCGGGTGCCTGGGGAGCCGGACAAGGGCGTGTGCTGAGCCTGGGGGGCACCCAGGGAGCTGGTGGGTGCCCAGTGAGCATGGTGGGTGCTCGGGGAGCAGGACAAGGGTGCATGCAGAGCCCAGTGGGTGCATGGGCAGCTGGACAAGGGTGCATGCAGAGCTTGCTGGGTTCCCAGGGAGCTGGTGGGTGCTTGGAGAGGCAGACGAGGGTGCACACAGAGCCCGGTGGGTGCCCGGGAAGCCGGACGAGGGTGCACACAGAGCCCAGTGGGTGCCCGGGAAGCCGGACGAGGGTGCACGCAGAGTTTGCTGGGTTCCCAGGGAGCTGGTGGGTGCTCGGGGAGGCAGACGAGGGTGCACACAGAGCCCAGTGGGTGCCCGGGAAGCCGGACGAGGGTGCGCGCAGAGCCCGGCGGGTGGATGGGGAGCCGGACGAGGGTGCACACAGAGCCCAGCGGGTGGATGGGGAGCCGGACGAGGGTGCGCACAGAGCTCAGCGGCTGCTTGGGGAGCTGCACAAGGGTGTGTGCAGAGCCTGGTCAGTGCCTGGGGAGGGTGACAGGGGTGCACACAGACCTGGACAAGGGTGTGTGCAAAGGCCAGTGGGTGCTCAGGCAGCTGGACAAGTGTGCCTGGGGAGTTTGGTGGGTGCACATCGTGCCCGGCGGGTGCCCCGGGCTAGGCCCTGCTCCAAGCCAGCCACGACATGGTGCAGCCCCGCAGCCCCAACCTGGTCTTGGTGGCGCCGCGTCCTGCCGGTGCCACCCCAGGCGCTGGGGCGCAGCCTGCTCCCGGCCCCCCCCCCACCCGGGAGCCAGCGCCATCCCACCCCGTCGCGGCCCCGCTGCCCCGAGGAAGGGACGACCGCGCCGGTTGGTGCCATCTGCTTTATTGCTGGGCACGGGGGACGGCGGCGGCAGCCCGGGCTCCTCGCACGCCGCAGCTGGAGCATCCTCAGCGCTAGGAGAAGTCCCCGCCTGCGGGAGGGCAGCGGTGAGCAGGGCGCCGGGGGCCTCGGCCGCGCGGGCCAGGAGCCGCGGCAGGAGCTCGGGGCCGCTCTGCACCAGCCCTCCCTGCCCGGAGCCCAGCAGTTTGCCCCGGCGCTGCCCCCCCCCCCCAGCCCCGGCCCCCCCCTCACCCTGGCAGCTGCTGCACTGGCAGCTGAGGATGACGGGCAGCACGACGGGCTCCACCTGGCCGTCGGCGCAGGGCAGGCTCAGGATGCGCACGGGGCTGCCGGGGTCCAGCTGGTAGCTGCAGCAGTCGCACAGCGTCTGCAGGTAGGGCTCCTGCGGCAGAGGGGCGCCGCTGCCCGTCAGCCCCGGGGGCCCGGCCGCGGCTGGCCCCCCCGCCGCGGCCCCCCGCCCGCACCTCGGCCGTGACGGCGGTGCGCGAGGCGCAGCGCCCGCTGCAGTAGCTGACTTCCACGCCGGGCAGGGAGCAGCGGCCCTTGGTGATGTTGCGCACCTCGGTGAAGCGCTGGCACATGGCGGACGGCTCCTCTGCGAGGAGGGAGCGCAGCGGTGGCACCCCCGGCGTGGCAGCCCCCCTCCGGACCCCCTCCGGGCCGCCGCCGCGCTCCTTACCCAGCGACTCCCTCCTGCACACCGGGCAGCAGCCGCCCGGCTCCCGCACCTTCACCTCGCCCTGCAGCGACAGCGCCGGCCTCAGCCCCCGCCTCGCCCGGGGCTGCTCCCCCCGGGGGGGGCCGGGGAGGGGGCCGCGGGGCCCTACCTCGCGGCACGAGAGCGCAGGGCAGGCGGCCGCGCACGCCGCCCGCCCGTTGATGCAGCGGCAGGTCTCGCAGTCCTCGAGCCACTCGCTGCCGGGCTGGGCGGGAGAGGAGGGCTCAGCCGCGGCGCAGCGGGTGCAAGGGGACCCCCCCACCCTTGCACGCTGGGGGATGCCCGCTCACCTCGTAGAGCCGCCCCCGGTGCAGGCACTCGCAGCGGGCGGCCGTCACGCAGCGCCCGCTGCCGTTGCGGTAGCGGCCCGGCTCGCAGGCGCAGCCCGGCGCCGCGGCCCCGCTGCAGTTGTGCGGCGCCTCCTCGTAGATCTCCCGGCAGCTCCGCTCGCAGCCTGCCGGCGCCCCGGGGCCCTGCCAGCGCTCCCCCGCCGGGCAGGCTGCGAGCGGCGCCCGGCGCGTCACCTTGCACCCCGCTCGCCCCCTGCGCACCCGCGCTGCCCGCTCGCCCGCCGCCGGGCCCCGGGAGCGTGGGGAAGCGGCTGGCGCTGCCGGACACCGCAGCGCGGGAGCCCGCGCCGGGCACCAGCGGGCGCTGGAGCATCGCCCCGTCTCTAAGAGGCACCGGGCGGGCGGAGGGGTGCTGCCAGGCAGGGGGGGACGCCATGGGGTGGGAGCCCTGCTCGGGGGCACAAGCCTGGCCAGGGAGGCCAGACGTGGGGACAGGAGGCGCTGGGGAGGGGGGCTCGGCGGGAGCCCGCCCGGAGCCCCCCGCTGCCGCCCGCTGCCCCGGGGCCCAGGGAAGAGGGGGCTCCCCGACCCACCGCCCCGACTCACCGCAGTCGGGCAGGCGGCAGGGGGTCCGGCGGGCGGCCGGCCCCTCGCACTCCGCCCCCTCGTAGAGGCGCTGCCGGAGCGGGTGCCGGCGGGAGAGGCGCTCGGCCGGGCCGCACGTGGCGGAGCAGGGCGACCAGGGCGACCAGGGCGACCAGAGGCAGTCCACTGCGGGAGGAGCGGGCAGTGCCGGCGGGCGCCGAGGGGCCGCGGTGCCACCCCCCCCCCACCCCGAGCGAGGATGCAGCGGGCAGGGTGGGGACCGCGAGGGGGATGGCGCAGCGGCACCCGGCCCGAGGGTCTCTTACCGCTGCAGTCCTGCTGGGAGCAGCTGAAGGCGCCGCGGACGCAGACGCTGCAGAGAGCCAGGGCGGTCAGAGCCCGCGCCCCTGCCCCGCGCCCGCCACGGCGCTCAGCCCCGGCGGCAGGACAGCCAGGCTGCCCCGGGCCCAGCGGCCCCACCGCCCTCACCAGGTGTTGCAGCGGTGGTGGAGGCGGCTGCCCGGCGGGTACTCCTGCGCCCGCTCCTCCCGCGAGAGGTTGTGCGCCCAGGGCACGGCGGGGGCCAGCACGCAGCGACACTCCTCGGGGGGCACGCAGGCGCCGTCCTGCAGCACCTGCGGGACCCCCCGGCGGTGACTCCGCTGGGACCCGTGCTGCCAGCCCGGGGGCGCGCTCCGGCCCCCGGCGGCCAGGGAGCTCCGGCCCCGTCCCGGCGCGGCTCGGCAGCCTGCCCGGCGCCACCGCAGCCTCCCCAGCCCAGGAGGCTCCCCGGTGCCTGGCCGGGCCGGGGCGCCGCCGTACCTGTCCGGGCGGGCAGGCGCAGCCGGGCTGGCAGGTCTCCTGCAGGCACCGGGTCCCCGGGCGGAGGTGGGCGCAGGCGTGGGGACAGGCGTTGGCGCAGTCCCGGTGCACCTGGCTGCCCGGGCACTCTGCAGAGCGCGCGCGGCGCTGGTTATCGCCCAGCGCACGGAGCTGCCCAGCCCACGCCGAGCTGGGCAGCGAGACCGCGGCGGGATGCAGGCGCTCACGGCGGGACACCCCTGCCCTGCCGGACCACCCCGGACACCCAGCGCCTCCCGAGGCTTAGCGAGCAAGGCCGCTCCGGCCACGCCGTTATGCACGCCCAGTTGCAGAGCCCCGCCGGTGTGTCCCGGCGGATGGGGGGCACGAGGAGCGGGGCAGCGCGCCCCGAGCAGCAGGCACGGACCGGCCCCGGGGCAGGCTGCACCCCCGCTAGCGGCCCCTACCCGGCGTGCAGTTGCGGGCGTTGCAGACGCGGTGCAGCAGCAGCGGCAGCGCGGGGCACGGCTCCTCCTCGGCGCCCTCCTCCTCGGCGGGCAGCGGGGCCCGGCGCCGCTCGGAGACGCCGCCTCCGCAGCTGGCGCTGCAGGCGCTCCAGGGCGACCACTCACTCAGCCGGCAGCCGGCTGCGGGGGCAGAGAACGGGGCCGCGCTGGCTACACCGTGCCGCGGGGCCGGGCTGCCGCGCCGCAGCGGCGGCGGGGCCGTGCCCCCAGCGTGCTCACCGGGGCAGGGCTGCAGGTTGCAGGCGGCGGTCTCCTGCATGGCCTGGGCCACGCAGGGTGCCCCGCCGGCGCTCTCCTCGCAGCCGCGGTGCCGGGCGGTGCGGCCCCCTCCGCAGCTCTCGGAGCAGGGGCTCCAGGCGGACCAGGGCCCGTAGGACGGGCACGCCGCCACCGGGCATGCGAAGGTCCCGTTCCTGCAGGTGCTGCACGGGGACACGCGCTGGCTCGCAAAGGCACCCGCGTTGTCCCCCCGCCCCGGCCCGCAGCCGAAGCATCGCATGCCCCCCCCGCCTGCCCCAGCCCTCCCCGCCAGGCACAGCGCATCCTGCCAACCCGCCATCCTGCCCCGGGTCACCCGCCACGTCCTCGCCCGCCCTGTACCCATCCCCGCCCGCGACACCTACCAGTTGTGGCACTCGACCTCGGCCGTCTGCTCCGGCCAGACCTCCTGGGTGCCGTTGGCCCCGGGGAGCCCGCAGCGGCATTCGGCGACCGGCACGCACGCCCCGTCCTGCAGAAGCTGCCCCTCGGGGCACCGGCACCCTGCGGGCCGGGGGGGGCCGTGAGCAGCAGGGCTGCGCCCCCCGGTGCCCACGCGCCCCCCGAGCACCCAGCTTGGGGCAGGGAGGGGGTGAGGATGTGCACGCAGTGGAAGGGGGCCGGTGCCAGCGTGCGGCACGTGCAGTGCGCGTGGTGCTCCAGGGCACCCGTGGCCCTCGCCGTGGGTGCGGGTGCTGTGGGGCCGCCGCTCCTGCGAGGGCCCTGGTCTGCGGCAGAGAGGCCCCGAAAGCCCCGACTGCAACGGGGGTGTCACGGCCGCAGCGGGGGTGCACGGGAGCAAGGGGCTGCGATGCGGGCAGGGGGCTCCGGGAGCGCGCGGGGGGCTGCAGGTGAGTGTGGGCCGGGCGCGGGCACCTACCTGGCTTGCAGCCCCCCTGCAGACACTCCACGTGATGCCAGAGGTCGGTGCAGGTGCGGGGGCAGCCGTTGGCACAGGAAGCAGCAAACACCTTGCCGCGGTGCTCGCACGCCTCGCCTGCGGGCAGAGGCCGGGTGTGAGGGTGCAACGGGGGGGGCACGGCTCAGCGGGGGGCGGCGGGTGCTCCCCTGGGGCCGGGCACGCGGCCCTGTTACCTGGGCAGACAGCGGTGTTGCAGCTCTCCGTCTGGGAGCGGGCGCCGGGGCACGGCCCCGTGCCGGCCGGGTGCTGGAGGTGGCGGCGGCGCAGGCGGAAGCCCCCGCTGCAGGGCTCCCGGCAGGGCCCCCAGGGGCCCCAGGGGCTCCAGAGGCAGAGGTCTGCGGGATGGGGCTGTCACCTACCCCGCGGCGACGGCAGGGGACACCCCCGTCCCCTGCAGCACCCCTGGCCCCGCAGGGGAAGGCGAAGCAGGGCAGGAGGGGAGCTGGGCTGGTGTCTGCCCGCAGCCCCCTGCCCCATGCACGGGGACAAGCTGGGGCCGTGCAGCCCCCTGCCCCATGCACGAGGACGAGCTGGGGCTGTGCAGCCCCCTGCCCCATGCACAGGGACGAGCCGATGCCCCACAGCCTTGCAGCCCCCCACCCCACGCATGGGGACGAGCAAGGCCATGCAGCCCCCTGCCCTGTGCACAGGGACGAGCCGAGGCCGCACAGCCCCGCACCCCATGCATGAAGATGAGCAAGGCCATGCAGTCCCCCACCCCGTGCACGGGGACGAGCCGATGCCCCACAGCCCCGCAGCCCCCTGCCCCATGCACAGGGAAGAGCCGAGGCCCCACAGCCCCGCAGCCCCTCGCGCCGTGCACGGGGACGAGTCGAGGCCGCACAGCCCCCCCGGGCAGCAGGGCCGTCTGGGGCACACCGGCCGCCGAGAGCCCCCAGTACCTTGGCAGACGCGGGGGTCCGGGCAGAGGCGCTCCTGCTGCAGCTCAGCTGTGCAGGCGGCCCCGCCGCCGGCCCAGGGCAGCCCGCTCTGCGGGTCCAGGCAAGCTCGGTAGCGACGCTGCACCGAGGCCAGCAGTGGGATGGGCGCCGGGGACCCTTCTGCCTCCTGCCGGTGCCCAGGCTGGGCCAGGAGCAGGGAGAGGGTGCCGGGGCCGAGCTCTGCCAGGGGCAGGCAGGCGCTGCAGGGCGTCCACTCGGACCAGTCGCTCAGCGGGAGCAGCCCTGCCGGGGACACAGAGCTGCCAGCGGGTCGGGGGGCCCGGGGCCAGGGCAGGCGCGATGCTGCGTGCGCAGGGCTGGCGGGCAGGAGGTGGGGACGGCCGCGCGCCCGCTCGGCATCGAGCGTGGCCGAAGGGGCTGGGATGCCTGGGTGCATTCGGCACCCGGACGTCCCGGGACTTTTGCACCAGGGAGGGGTCTCCAAGCTGAGCCCCTTGCAAGGGCTGCGGCTCGGCGGTGCCTGGGGGCAGCGGGGGTCCACGGGGCGGGTGCTGGAGGAGGCTGCACTCACCCTGGCAGCCCTCGCTGCTGCACTGCAGGGCACCGTCCTGGCACACGCTGCAAGGCAAAGAGCCGATGAGCTCGCGGCGGCCCCGGGCTGCCCCGCGCGGGTCTGCCCCCAACCCCAGCCCCTCTCACCACTCCTTGCAGCCAAGCAGGATGGTGTCTCCGGCGGCCAGGTGCACGGGGACGTCGAGCCCGCTGGCGTGCAGGCAGCCGCAGCCCGAGGGCGGCACGCAGGCCCCGCTCTGCTCCAGCAGCCCCTGCCAGCACAGCCGGGCTGGGGCTGGGGCCGCCAGCGCAACCCCGCAGCCTGCCCCGGCCCTTCCCGCCAGCGCGGGAACCGCTGCACCTTTGCAGCCCACCTCTCGCCCTGACCCCGCGAGCAGCGGGCTCTTCCTGGGCTCTCCCGCCCCGTCCGCCTGACGCCACGGGGGCAATCTGCACCCCCCACCTGCACCCCTGCAACGGGATGTGCCTGCGCATCAGCCTGGCTCCGGGGCCCTATATCGGCCCTTTCCTACCAGCCGGGACCCCTCCTCAGCGCCAGGACCCCATCTCCCCCCCCCCCCGAGCCCACCCCTCTTGCCTGGGGGCAGAAGCAGCCGGGCAGGCAGGGGGGCAGCTCCGCGCACAGCTCCGGGTGCTGCCTGCTGGCGCAGAGCCCTGCGCATGGCGAGCCGCAGGGCCGGTACTCGAAGGGGGGCTGGCAGCTGGCGGCTGGCGCGAGAGCGAAGGGGTCAGGCGGGGAGCTGGGCTGCTGGGCAGGGACGCCCGAGCACCAGGCACAGGCAGCCTGCACCTCGGGGAGCACCCAGGACAGGCAGGGACACCCCAGGGAGCACACAGGGATGGGCAGGGACACCCCAGGGAGCACATAGGGATGGGCAGGGACACCCTGGGGAGCACACAGGGACGGACAGAGACACCCTGGGGAGCACACAGGGATGGACAGGGACACCCCAGGGAGCACACGGGATGAACAGGGACACCCCGGGGAGCACCCAGGACAGACAGGGACACCCCGGGGAGCACCCGGGACAGGCAGGGATGGACAGGGGAGCACATGGGCACCCTCCAGGGACATCCCGGGGAGCAGCCGGGACAGCCAGGGACCCCCCGGGGAGCACCTGGGATGGACAGGGACGCCCCAAGGAGCACACAGACTGGGCAGGGACACCCCAGGGAGCACACGGGACAGACAGGGACACCCCAGGGAGCACATGGGACAGGCAGGGACACCCCGGGGAACCCACAGGATAGGCAGGGTCGGGGCAGGAAGCACACCGGACGGACAGGGACACCCCGGGGAGCGTATGGGATGCACCGGGAGAGGGCTGGCAGCAAAGGGGACGGGCGCTGGGGGGAGCAGGCCGGGTGGGCAGGGACACCCTGGGGTGCAGGCACTGCGCACACGGGCCGGGCCGGGGCAGTGGGCGCAGGACAGGCAGCAGCGGCGGGCCAACAGCTTCCTGCCTGCGCCACCCCTCACCTGAGCACCCCGAATGGTTGCAGGGGCGCAACTGCGCGTCCAGCCCCACGCACAGCTCCGAGCCGGCGCCGGTGCTGGTGCTGCGGCCGAGCTGGTGCCGGTAGCGCTGCTGCAGGGGCAGGCTGCAGGAGCAGGGGCTCCACGGGGTCCAGGCGCTCCAGGAGCACTCGTCTGGGGGCAGCGAGGAGAGGGGCAGCGTGGCAGGCAGGCGCCGTGCCGCGCAGCAGCCCGCCGGCCAGCGGCCCCCCGTACCTGGGCAGGGGCGCAGGTAGCAGGCCTGCAGCTCGCGGTGCGCGCTGGCGTTGCACGGGGCGCCGGCGGCAGCGGCGGGGGCCGGGCAGGCGCACGTGGCCTCCCGGGAGGCCAGCCCGGTGCCGCAGGTGCGGGAGCAGGGGCTCCACTCGGTCCAGTCGCACCGCTCGTGGCCCGGGGCTGCGGAGGAGGCACGTCAGCGGGCACCTCCGCCCCCCGACCCGAGCCCCACGGCCCTGGCGCGGAGGCATCCGAGCGCTGCAGAGTGCCGGTGCGTCCCGCAGCCGGCTCGTGGCCTGGGGCTCTGCAGCTGCCTGCCGCGTTCCCAGAGCGCTTCCAGCACCCTCCAAGGCGGGCGCGGGCACCTGGGGCCAAGGGCTTCGCAGGGACAGCACTGCGGCGGCAGCCCTCGCGCGGCACGTGCCCCACAGCACCCGCGAGCCCCCTGCATTCCCAGCAGCTTCAGGGCTAGGAAGCGGCTTTTGCAACCCAGTCTCCTCCAATTTGCTCATTGCCAGCTTAATCTTAGCAAGGGGCATGCCCCGCACAAGGAAGCCCCAGCTCGGCAGAAGGGGTCGGCACGGGTCCGCAGTGCCAGCCCGGGGGACCCCGGCAGCGCTCGCCCCGGCGCTACCGCCTCGCTCGCGCGCCGCTCGGCCCCCAGCTCCTTACCCGGGCAGGGCCAGGCGGCGCAGTCCTGGGCCTGGCTGTCGGGCCCGGCGCAGTCGGAGCCGTTGTGGCGCGGCGCGGGGTTGATGCAGGCGCGGGTGCGGATCTGGCGGTGCCGCCCGCAGGTGGCGGGGCAGTCGGACCAGGGCGACCAGGGCGTCCAGCCTCCCGGCACTGCGGGGTGAGCGCTAGGGTCAGCCCGGCCGCGCCGCCCTTGGGGGGGCCGGGGCCGCGGGAGAGGGGCTCTCACCGGCGCAGGCGATGTCCTGGCAGACGGTGCCCTCCGGGGTGCAGGTGCTGCAGGAAGGGCCGGGCAGGCGGCTGGCGGCAGGCGGCTCCCGCGGCCCCCGGAGCGGCTCTGCAGCATCCCCGGACCCCCCTGCCCGCGCCCACCCTCTGCCCCTGCCCGTCCCACCGCGCCGCCCCACTGACCATCGCCGGCAGTCGCCCTGCAGCCACGCGTCGCCCAGGCGCCTCTCCCCGGCGCCGTGGGGGCAGAGCGGCGGGCAGGCCCCCGGCGCGCAGCCCCGGCTCTCCAGCTGCTCCCGGCGGCACTCGGCGGCCCCCGAGCCCGACGTGGGAGCCCTGCGGAGGCGGGCAGGAGGCGGCCAGCGTGAGCGCCCCGGGGGGCCACTCGCGCCCCCGGGCGGCAGGGCGGGGGTGTCCCTGGCCGGGAGCCCACCTGAAGCGCGTCTGCAGGCCGTCCCCGCAGGTGACGCTGCACTGGGACCAGCTGGACCAGCGGCTCCAGCCGCACTCGCGGGGCGCGCAGGTGCGGTTGGTGCAAAGCAGCCGGCCCTCGGCGCAGGTGCAGTTGTTGCAGCCGTCGTAGTACTGGCTGCCCGGCGCCCAGCCGTGGCCCTGCGCGTCCGTGCACTCGCAGTGCGCGGGGGAGACGCAGCCGCCGTCCTGCTCCAGGGTCCCTGCAGGGGGGAGCAGCGTCATGCTTTGCCCCCCCGGGCTCTGAGCGTGGCAGGGACCCTTCTGGGCACGTGAGTGCGTGTGCGGGTGCGTGTGAGCACGTGTATCGTGGCCAGCACAGCCTCCAGCTGCACGTGGCTGGTCCCCTCTGCTTGTCTCAGTGTGAGCACGTTTGCAGTGCATGCACAGCTCTGCGGCTGCATTTGCAGTGCATGCACAGCTCTGTGTGTGGCTGTGCATGCACAGCTCTGTGACTGTGTTTGCAGTGCATGCACAGCCCTGCATGTGGCTGTCCTTGCAGTGCATGCACAGCCCTGTGACTGTTTGCAGTGCATGCACAGCTGTGCGTGTGGCTGTCCTTGCAGTGTGTGCACAGCTCCATGGGCATTTTCAGCGCCCGCACAGCTGTGCATCAGCATTTGCAGCGCGCACATGGCTGGGTGCGTTTGCAGTGCATGCACGCAGCAGGCAGCCACGGCGCCCCTGCAGCCTTGCCCATGGGGGACGCAAGCTCTGCTCCCTCCCCGGCAGCCCCGCAGGTTGGGCTCCCCTCCCTCCCCAGGAGGGCTGGAAGGATGGGGGCCAGCGCGCCAAGCACGAGCAGCCCCGGGGCCCGCCGCGCTCACCGTCGGGGCACCGGCAGCCCGGCTCGCAGGGCTCCTCGTCCTGGCAGGCGATGCCCTCCTGCAGGTCCCAGCAGTGGCGCGGGCAGCGGGTGGCGCAGGCCACCAGGGCCATGCCGGGCGGGCAGCTCTCGCCTGGGAGACGGTGCAGCGCGTCAGCCCGGCGCCGGGCGCATCGGGCCGCGGCGCCGCCGGGCCGTGCGTGCCGCGCTGCGCCGTGGCCGTACCGCAGGGCTGGGCGTTGCAGGCGCGCACGCGGTGCCGCTCGCCCCGGCAGTGCCGCCCGCCGTTCTTGGGCGGGGGGCCGGTGCAGGCGCGCGTGCGGACGGCGCGGCCCCCGCCGCACGTCCGGTCGCACCGCGACCAGGGGCTCCACTTGGACCAGGCGCCGTCCACTGCGGCCGGGAAGCAGGCGGAGGGGGCGGGGGGGGGGTTAGGGCACGGGCAGGGGTGGGGGGTCACCCCGGCCCGCGCCCCCCGCGCCGGCCCCCACCTCGGCAGGGCTGCAGGCTGCAGCGGCGGCGCTGGGCGTGGGCGCTGAGCACGGCCTCGCACCAGCGGCCCCCCGGCCCGGGGGGGGTGTAGGCGCGCAGGCGCTGCTGCAGGCCCCCGCCGCAGCTGCGGGAGCACGCGCCCCACGGCCCCCACGGCGTCCACGAGCAGTTCACGCCGGCACACTCCTCTCCCCGGCACGGCGCCGCCGCTGCGGGGACACGGCACCGTCGGGGGGGGCACGGCCGGCGGCGGCCCCCAGACCCCCCCCCGGCAGTGGGGCAGGCAGGACGTCCCCCCCCATGGCAGTGGGGCAGGTGGGCTGGTCCCCCCCACCCAGCAGTGGGGCAGATGGAGGGTCCCAGACCTTCCCCCCCAGCCGTGGGGCAGATGGATGGTCCGAGACCCCCCCCCATGGCAGTGAGGCAGATCGAGGGTCCCAGACCCCCCCCAGCAGTGGGGCAGCCGGGATGGTCCCAGACCCCCCTGGCAGTGGGGCAGGCAGGACGCCCCCCCCCATGGCAGTGGGGCAGATCGAGGGTCCCAGACTCCCCCCCAATGGCAGCAGGGCAGGTGGGCTGGTCTCCCCCACCCAGCAGTGGGGCAGATGGAGAGTCCCAGACCTCCCCTAGCAGTGGGGCAGGGGGACCAGTTCCCCCCTCCCAGCAGTGGGGTAAGCAGGATGGTCCCAGGACCCCCCCGGCAGCGGAGCAGGGGGGCCGGTCCCCCCCTGCAGTGGGGCAGGTGGGCCGGTCCCAGACCCCCATCAGCAGCGGGGCAGGGGGGCCGGTCCCAGACCCCCCCCGCAGTGGGGCAGGGGGGCCAGTCCCAGACCCCCACCAGCAGCGGAGCAGGGGGGCTGGTCCCCCCCTGCAGTGCGGCAGGGGGGCCGGTCCCAGACCCCCCCCAGCAGCGGGGCAGGGGGGTTGGTCCCAGATGCCCCCAGCAGCAGGGCAAGGGGGCCAGTCTCCCCCCCGCAGTGGGGCAGGGGCCGGCCCGGGCCCCTCACCTGCGCAGTGGGGCAGGTTGCAGGGCAGCTCCTGGAAGGTCTCCCCCGTGCAGCCGGCTGCCGCGGCGCAGGAGCGCGTGCGGGTTTTGGTGGCGGGGGCGCGGGGCTCGGTGCAGGTTCGGGAGCAGGGGCTCCAGGGGGTCCAGGGGCTGAAGGCCTCCTGGTCACCTGGCCGGGGCAGGGGGTGGCGGGGGGCGCTCGGTGCTGGCCAAGGCAGCCGGCCCCCTCCGCCCCCCGCGCAGGGACCGCGGCCCCCGGACCGTGCCCTCACCTGGCGCACCGGGGCCGGGCTCCTCCGTGGGGACGGCCACCGCTGCGGAGGGCAGGGCACACGGCGCTGACCCCCGCCGCCCTGCCCGGCCCCGTCACGGGGATGGGCTCCGACCCCCGGCAGGCCAGAGGGGACGGGGATGGGCTCTGACCCCCAAACAGGAGGAGGGGATGGGGATGGGCTCCGACCCCCAGCGGGACAGAGGGGACGGGGATGGGCTCCGACCCCCACCAGGAGGAGGGGACAAGGATGGGCTCGGATCCCCAGCATGGAGGACAGGATGGGGATGGGCTCGGACCCCTGGTGGGACAGAGGGGACAGGGATGGGCTCTGACCCCCAGTGGGACAGAGGGGAGGGGATGGGCTCCGACCCCCAACCAGGAGGAGAAGGACTCAGACCCCCAACCAGGAGGAGGGGACGGGGATGGGCTCCGACCCCCAGCGGGATGGAGGGGACGGGGATGGGCTCCGACCCTCAGTGGGATGGAGGGGACGTGGATGGGCTCCGACCCTCAGTGGGATGGAAGGGAATTGAAGGGATGGGGATGGGCTCAGACCCCCAACCAGGAGGAAAGGACAGGGATGGGCTCAGACCCTCAGCGGGACAGAGGGGACGGGGATGGGCTCAGACCCCCAGCGGGATGGAGGGGATGGGGATGGGCTCAGACCCTCAGCGGGATGGAGGGGACGGGGATGGGCTCCAACCCCCAACCAGGAGGAAAGGACGGGGATGGGCTCCGACCCCCAGCGGGACAGAGGGGACGGGGATGGGCTCCGACCCCCAAACAGGAGGAGGGGATGGGGATGGGCTCAGATCCCCAGCAGGGAGGACAGGATGGGGATGGGCTCGGACCCCCGGTGGGACAGAGGGGACGGGGATGGGCTCAGACCCTCAGTGGGATGAAGAGGACAGGGATGGGCTCCAACCCCCGGCAGGCTGGAGGGGATGGTGATGGGCTCCGACCCCCGGTGGGACCCCGGCCCACCTTCGCAGTCGGGCGCCTGGCAGTACTTGGTGTCGGTGCGGGGCCCGGCGCAGTCGCGGCCGCCGCGGGCGGGCGGCGGGTTGGTGCAGGCCCGCGTGCGGCTCATGTGGCCCAGCCCACCGCAGGTGCGCGAGCAGCCGCTCCAGGGGCTCCAGGGCGTGAAGCCGCCGTCCCGCGGGCACCGGGGCTCCGCGCAGCTCAGGCGGCCGTGCAGGCAGGTGCTGCGGGGCGAGAGATGCGCGTGGCACCGTGGCCGGGTGCAAGGCTGCAGTGTGGGATGGCAGCACAGGGATACAGCGCAGGGATGCAGTGCAGGGATGCAACACGAGGATGCAGTGTGGGGATGCAGTGTGGGGATGTAGTGCAAGGATGGCCCACAGGGCTGCAATGCGGGGGAATGCAGCGCGGGGGTGCAGCGTGGGGATGCAGTGCAGGCATGCAGTGCAAGGATGCAACATGAGGGTGCAGTGCAAGGATGCAGCGTGGGGGTGCAGCGTGGGGGTGCAGTGCAGGGATGCGGCGTGGGGGTGCAGTGCAGGGATGCAGCGTGGGGGTGCAGCGTGGGGGTGCAGTGCAGGGATACGGCGTGGGGATGCAGTGCAGGGATGCAGTGCGGGGTGCAGGCGCGGGTGGGCTCACCAGTTGGTGCAGGCAGAGAGGAGGGTGCTGCCGTGCGGCACCTCCTGGCCCAGCGCCACGGGGGTCCCCGGGGGGCCGGCGAGGGCCGGCGCCGCGCTGGGCTCGGCGGAGCCGTTGTGCAGCTCCCGCAGGACCTCGTCGGTCAGCGCGCAGGGACACTCCTGCGAGGGCCAGACCCAGCGCGCCCCCGGCACCCGGGCACGGGCGGCACCCGCATCCCACCCAGCACCCGCAGCCCCACCCAGCACCCGCAGCCCCACACAGCCCCACAGACTCACCCAGCACCCACAGACTCACCCAGCACCCTCATCCCACTCAGCACCCGCAGCCCCACACAGCACCCGCAGACCCACACAGCCCTACAGACCCACCCAGCACCCTCATCCCACCCAGCACCCGCAGCCCCACCCAGCACCCACAGCCCCACACAGCCCCACAGACCCACCCAGCACCCACAGCCCCACACAGCCCCACAGACCCACACAGCACCCACAGCCCCACCCAGCACCCACAGCCCCACACAGCACCCTCATCCCACCCAGCACCCGCAGCCCCATACAGCCCCACAGACCCACACAGCACCCACAGACCCACCCAGCACCCTCATCCCACCCAGCACCCGCAGCCCCACACAGCCCCACAGACCCACACAGCACCCACAGACCCACCCAGCACCCTCATCCCACCCAGCACCCGCAGCCCCACCCAGCACCCATAGCCCCACACAGCCCCACAGACCCACCCAGCACCCACAGACCCACACAGCACCCTCATCCCACCCAGCACCCGCAGCCCCACACAGCCCCACAGACCCACACAGCCCCACAGACCCACCCAGCCCCACAGACCCACACAGCCCCACACAGCACCCACAGACCCACCCAGCACCCTCATCCCACCCAGCACCCACAGACCCACCCAGCATCCACAGCCCCACACAGCCCCACAGCCCCACACAGCACCCACAGACTCACCCAGCACCCGCAGCCCCACACAGCCCCACAGACCCACCCAGCACCCACAGACCCACACAGCACCTGCAGCCCCACCCAGCCCCACAGCCCCACCCAGCCCCACCCAGCACCCACAGCCCCACACAGCCCCACAGACCCACCCAGCACCCACAGCACCACCCAGCACCCACATCCCACCCAGCACCCACAGCCCCAGGCAGCACCCTCATCTCACCCAGCACCCACAGCCCCAAGCAGCACCCTCATCCCAGGCAGCACCTGCATCCCACACAGCACCCTCATCCCGAGCAGCACCCACTGCCCCACCCAGCACCCTCAGCCCGAGCAGCACCCACATCCCAAGCAGCCC
Source organism: Struthio camelus (assembly GCF_040807025.1). Classification (NCBI taxonomy): domain Eukaryota; kingdom Metazoa; phylum Chordata; class Aves; order Struthioniformes; family Struthionidae; genus Struthio; species Struthio camelus. The sequence continues at coordinate 680,804 of NC_090943.1, forward strand.
CACAGCCCCAAGCAGCACCCGCATCCCACCCAGCACCCTCATCCCAAGCAGCACCCTCATCCCAAGCAGCACCCACAGCCCCACCCAGCACCCTCCTCCCGAGCAGCACCCACAGCCCCACCCAGCACCCTCCTCCCAAGCCGCACCCACTGCCCCACCCAGCACCCTCATCCCAAGCAGCACCCTCATCCCATGCAGCACCCTTGTCCCAGACAGCACCCACAGCCCCACCCAGCACCCTCATCCCAAGCAGCACCCTAATCTCAAGCAGCACCCGCATCCCAAGCAGCTCCCACAGCCCCACACAGCACCCACAGCCCCAGCAACACCCTCATCCCAAGCAGCACCCTCATCCCACCCAGCACCCGCATCGCATGCAGCATCCTCTTCCCCAAGCAGCACCTACAGACCCACCCAGCACCCTTATCACAAGCAGCACCCTCGTCCCACCCAGCACCCTTGTCCCACCCAGCACCCTCATCCCAAGCAGCACCCACAGCCCCACCCAGCACCCTCATCCCAAGCAGCACCCACAGCCCCACCCGGCAGCCTCATCCCACGCAGCACCCTTGTCCCAGCCAGCACCCTCATCCCACACAGAACCCTCATCCCAAGCAGCACCCGCATCCCACCCAGCACCCACAGCCCCAAGCAGCATCCTCATCCCACCCAGCACCCTCATCCCATGTGGCACCCTCACCCCAGGCAACACCCTCATCCCGAGCAGCACCCTCATCCCACCCAGCACCCAGAGCCCCACTCAGCACCCACAGCCCCAAGCAGCACCCTCATCCCAGGCAGCACCCACAGCCCCACCCAGCACCCACTGCCCCACCCAGCACCCTCATCCCACCCAGCACCCACAGCCCCACCCAGCACCCTCCTCCTGCACAGCCCCCTCCTCCCCAGCAGCCCCCGCAGCCCCAGGCAGCCCGCTGGTCGCCGCTGCCCCCTGGACCCGCGGGCCGCGCCGGGCGGCAGCGCCGCTCACCTGGAGGCAGGCGCCGCGGTGCAGGAAGGTGCCGCGGGGGCAGTGGCAGCCCTGGTCGCAGCCCTCGGCCGAGCACGCCACGCGGCCCGCCAGGTGGGCGCAGCTGTAGGGGCAGCCCTCGCCCCGCCGGCACTCGCGGTACAGCCGCCCCGCCGGGCAGCCCGCCTCTGCGGGCCGCGGTGCACGGGGCTGAGCCGCCGGCCGCCCCCTGCCCGGCGGCCCCCCGCGGCCCCCGCCGCACTCGAGCCCGTACTCACCGCGGCACACCTGGATGTTGCACGCCTTGCTCTGCACGGCCAGCCCCTGGCAGCCCGGCCGGCGGCAGAGCCGGCTGCGGAGCTGCTCGCCGCCGCCGCAGGACACGCTGCACGGCCCCCACGGGGCCCACTCGCCCCACGGCTCCTCCTCTGCGGGGCGCAGGGGCCAGGAGAGCGGGGCTAGCGCAGAGCCTCGCGCAGCGCCGGCCTGGGGCCGCGCGCCCTGCGGGCTTTGGGGCTGCCTCTCGCCCCGCGCCGGCCCCCACGCCGACCCCAGCTCCCCTCCCGGGGCAGGGCTGGACGTGCTGGGCCCCAGCGGGATTGCCCGCGCTGCGCTGCACTGCACTGCGCAGCCCCACACTGCCCCGAGTGGCATTGCACCCCACGCTGCAGCACAGTGCCCTGCATGGCGCTGCGCTATGCTGCGCTGCATTGGACTGCGCGGCGCCACATGGCACCACACTGCATGACACTGCGCTGAACTGCTCTGCACTGCACCACAGTACACCGCACTGCACAACAGTGAGCTGCCCCGCATTGCACCACACTGCATGGCACTGCGCTGCCCAGCATTGCACCATGCAGCACGACATCACGCTGCATGGCGCTGCACTGAACTGTTCTGCATTGCATTGAACTGCACCGCACCACGTGGCACTGCATTGCCCAGCATTGCACCACGCTGCGTGGCACTGCACTAAACTGTTCTGCATTGCACAACACTGCGCCACGCTGCGTGGCACTGCGGTGATCTGTCCAGCATTGCACCATGCAGCATGCCGCCTCACTGCACGGCATTGCACTAAACTGCTCTGCATTGCACCACAGTACACCACATCGCATGGCACTGCACTGCCCGGCATTGCACCACGCTGCACCATGCTGTGCGGCACTGCGCTGCCCAGCATTGCAGCACACTGCACCGCGCTGTGTGGCACTGCACTGCCTGGCATTGCACCACGCTGCACCGCACTGTGCGGCACTGCACTGCCCAGCATTGCACTACGCAGCATCGCACGGCTCTGCAGGGCACCACACGGCATCCTGTGGCCCCGCACAGCCCCTCAGGGCAGTGCACTGCACAGCATGGCACCTCGCTGCACCCCAAGCCGGCCCCGTGAAACCCACCGCTGCCCCTCCAGCCCAGCCCCGCGCCCCTCACCTGGGCAGGCGCCCTCTGCGGGGCAGGCGCGCCGGTGCTGGCTTTGCCCGGGGCAGCCCCGGCCCCCGTGCTGCGGCGCCGGGTTGCTGCACTCGCGGGAGCGGAGCTGGGTGCCGGCGTGGCAGCCGGGGGCGCAGGGCGTCCACGGCCCCCAGGGGCTCCAGCCGCCATCTGCGCGGCAGCCAGGCGCCGCGCGGCACCGCAGCTGCCCGGCCTCGCACGTGCTGCAGGAGGGACGGCGGCGTCAGGCGGAGCCGGGGGGCCCTGGCCCCGGGGCCGGACGCCAGCAGGACGAGCGGGACGAGGGCGCTCACCAGTTCTGGCAGGGCCCGCGCACGCTCTCGCCGGGCTGCAGGATTTCCCACGGCACCATCCCGTCCCCGGCCGAGGCGTTGGCCGCCCGGGGGGACCCTGTGGGCAGACAGGCGTCGCCCCCAGCCCGGACTGCACCGTGCACGCGCAGTGGGGAGCTACCGGGGGCTCCCGCCTGCCCCGTCCTTGCTGGGCCCCTTCCTCCCGCCCCTCGCAGCATGCGCCCCCGGCCCTGCCACCCCTCGCACACCGCCCCTGAGGCCCGCCCCGGCCCCGGTCACTGGGTCTGGCACGCGGTGCATGATCCCCGTGGGGTGGCCGGACCCCCCCACGGCGTGGGGCCAGCACTGGGTGCAGCCCGTCCGCTGTGAAGGGGCTCCCCGGGCATCCGAGCGCTGCAGCCCCCAGCACTCACCCGGCGAGCTGTCCCCCAGCGAGCTGTCACCCAGCATGGTGTCGCCGGGCAAGGCGTCACCCGGCGAGCTGTCACCCAGCGAGCTGTCACCCAGCATGGTGTCACCGGGCAAGGCGTCACCCGGCGAGCTGTCGCCCAGCGAGCTGCTGCGGTACTTGCAGCGGCAGCGGGCTGGGCTCACGCATGCGCCGTCCTGGAGGAGCAGCCCGGGCGGGCAGGCGCAGGCGGGCTGGCACCGCGGGCTCTCCAGGCAGGCCGTGTCCTCGTGCAGGTCCTCGCAGGAGCGGGGACAGGGCTTGCCGCAGGCGAAGGACACTTGGCCCCCGCCGCAGTCTGGGGTGGAGGGGGGCACAGCATCAGCGCCCGTGCCGCCCCAGCGGGTGTGCAGGCGGGTGAGGGGACACGCTCCGAGCTGGCCCCGGGGCAGTGCCCTGGGCTGTGCACCGTGCACCGTGCACCGTGCACCACGCAGCAGCCGCAGGTTGCAGGGCTGCAGGGCTGGCGGGCACCACGCGTCACCCTGGAGCGAGGGGGGGGCCGGGGGCCGGCTGCCCGCTCACCTTCGCAGGCGCTGCTGCCCTCCGGGCAGGGGCGGCTCTGGCGGGCTTCCCCGGCGCACGGCAGGCCCCCGAAGCGGGCGGCGGGGCTGGTGCAGTGCCGGGCGCGCACCGCCTGCCCCGCGCAGCCCCCGCAGGGTGACCAGGGCCCCCAGGCGCTCCAGGCCCCGTGCACTGCGAGCGAGACGGGGCGCTGAGACGTGGGGCACGGGGCGGGCAGGGCAGCCTGCGGGGCGCCCCGGCACGAGCCTCCGGCACACACCTACCGGGGCAGGCGGCGGCGGCGGCCGGGCAGTCCTTGCGCTGGCGCTGGACCCCGGTGTCCCCGTGCTGCTCCTGCTGGCCGGCACACGCCTCGCCGCCCCGCTCCGGCTTGGGGCAGGAGCAGGCGCGGTAGCGGCTCGTCGCCTCGCCGCCGCAGGTCCGCGAGCAGGGCGTCCACGGGGACCAGTCGCACCAGCCGCCGGGCACTGGGGAGAGCCGGGCGAGCGCTGGCGGCTTGGGGCAGCGGGGGACACCCCGCCGCGCGAGCCCCTCCGTCTCCCCGCAGCACCCCGCGCTCCACCCCAGCAGGTCCTGAGCCGCCGCCGTCCCTCCGGCTTTGCCAGCCGGCGGCGGACACTCACCGGGGCAGGGCAGGCTGGTGCACAGCAGCTTCCCCTGGGTGCAGGTGCTGGGGAGGCAGAGCAAAGGGGTCAGCACAGGAGCAGGCAGCGCTCCTGCAGCGCAAGGACCCCCCTGCGCTCCTGCGGACCCTCTCCATCCCCATCCCTGTCCCCATCCCCATCCCCATCCCCGTCCCCATCCCTGTCCCCATCCCCGTCCCTGTCCCCGTCCCCATCCCCATCCCTGTCCAATCCCTGTCCCCATCCCCATCCCCAACCCCGTCACTGTCCCTGTCCCCATTCCCGTCCCCGTCCCCGTCCCCATCCTTGTCCCCATCCCTGTCCCCATCCCTGTCCCCATCCCCGTCCCCATCCCCATCCCCCTTCCCCTCCCCGTCCCCATCCCCATCCCCGTCCCCGCTGACCAGTTGTTGCAGCCGTCCCCGCGGGCGACCGTCTCCCCGGGCAGGTAGCGCCGGCCGGCCAGCAGGTCCAGGCAGGGGCAGTGCTGAGGGGTCACGCACGTCGGCCCGCGCGGGTCCAGCACTCGGCCGGCGGGGCAGTAGCAGCCGGGCTCGCAGCGCCAGACGCAGTGCTGGGGGCGGCATATTGGGGACGGGATGTGACCTCTCCTCCCTCTGCAGAGGGACGAAGCTGGAGGCGCCGGGCGCAGGCACCCTGGGCGCCGGCGGGGGGGACCCGCTCACCGCGATGTCGTCGCAGGAGCGGGGACAGGAGGGGCCGCAGCGGCTGTACGCAGAGCCCTCCACGGCGGCGCAGTCCAGGGCTGCGGGCACGGGAGAGCAGGCGTCAGGGCGCGCCGGAGGCGGCCGCAACACCCAGTGCCCGCTCGGCCCCGCGGTGGCTCACCCGGGCACTCCTGGGGGTTGCAGGCCTCCACCTGGACTGGGGCCCCCTCGCAGAAGTCGCCCTGGCCCTGGGGAGCGGGGCTGCTGCAGGCTCTGCTGCGGCTGCGCACGCCCTGCCCGCAGCTCCGGCTGCACCCGCTCCAGGGGCTCCAGGCACCCCAGCCGCCGGGCCCTGCGCCGGGCAAAGCACCCTCAGCCACCGCCGGGGCTGGCCCGGGGGCTGCCGCGGCCGGTGCATGCAGCCCCCTAGGTCCCCGCTGCCCCGCGCCCCCCGCCTCCTGCTCGTGCATGCACGGAGGCGATGCACGTGCCGGCGGCCGGGTCGGCCACGTGCCCGTCCCCAGGACGGCCGGGTGCGGGCCGGCGGCACTCACGGGAGCAGGGCTCGAGGATGCAGGGCCGCTCGTCCGGCTGCGGCCCCGGGCAGGGCGGCCCGGCCTCCGGGCAGAAGCGGTACCGGCGCTGCAGGCCCAGCCCGCAGGAGACCGAGCAGTCGCTCCAGGGGGTCCAGGCGGACCAGCGCCCGCTTGCTGCCCCGGGAAGCACAGTGGGCATCAGGCTGGCCCCCGGCCGCGGGCACCCCCAGCCCCCCAGCAGCCCAGACACCAGCCGACGGCCACCCCCGGCCCATGCACGGCTGCTTTCCTGGGGGAAGACACGGGGGTCCCCAGGCTGCTCTGTGCACGGGTCCCTCGCTTTGGGGCTGGTCCCTCGCTTTGGGGTTCATCCCTCATTTTGGGGCTTGTCTCTCACTTTGGGGCTCGTCTTTCATTTTGGAGCTGTTCTCTCACTTCAGGGCTGGTCCTTCACTTTGGGACTCGTCCCTCATTTTGGGGACTCGTCCCTCATTTTGCAACTGGTCCCCCAGCTTTGGGGCTGGTCCCTCACTTTGGGGCTGGTCCCTCGCTGCCCCGGGGCAGGGCTGGGATGTGACAACCCCGTGCAGCATGTTGCCCTGACCCAGCCCCGAGGCCCAAGGCCCCCCAGTCCTGGGGACAGCAGGAACAAGGGGACCTTTGGGGACCCGGGGCAGAGGACGGGGGGTGGTCGCTGGCCTGGGGCCGGTCCGCGATGCTGCAGCACAGGGGTGAGCACAGTGCTGGGGCAGCAGAGCCCCCCACCCCACGCACGCCCTGCCCGGGGGCTCTTGCAGGAGCCCCGTCTGCACGGGGGCTCAGGCCTTACCATCATCGCAAGCCGCCCGGGAGCAGTTGGTGATCCGGCCAGCGATGCAGGAGCTGGGAGAGGGAAGAGAGCAGCCGGTCGGAGCCGGGCAGCGGAGGGGGGCACGGTCAGGGCAAGGGGGTCCCCGGCACTGGCACTCACCAGTTCTCGCAGCCCCGGGGCACGGCGGCTCCGGGAGGGTAGAGCTCGCCGTCGGCGGCGCAGGGGCACTCCGTCTCGGCCACGCACTCGTTGTTCTGCAGGAGACAGCGCCGCGCGCCGGCGTCGGACACAGCCCGCGGCAGAGGCAGCGGCCAGCCAGCCCATCGTGGGGGCGTCGGGCCTGCCGAGCCCGCGCCGCCCACCGCGGAGACCCCGGCCCCACGATCGCCCCGCTCACCAGCAGCACGGCACCCGTGGGGCAGTAGCAGCCGGGGTGGCAGGTCCCGTTGGCGGCGGGCGCCGCGCTCAGCTCGGCGCACGAGGCCGAGATGTCGGCACACTCCTTCCACACCTTCCCGGCCGGGCAGGCGCCCGGCGCCTCGCCTGCGGAGCCGGACAGAGGGGCTGCACCCGCCTGGCGCGAGCCGGGCTGCAAAGCCCCGGGGCTGCGCGCGGGGCCGGTGCCGTGCGGCATGCAGCCAGCCGAGCCCGCACCACCCCCGGCACATCACCGGCGTCCCGCCGGGCTGCGGGCAGAGCCACCCTCCGGGACCACACGCGGTGGGAGGGACCATGCCCCAGGGGGTCTCACGCTGGAGGGATGGACCGCGCTCGCCGAGGGGCTGCTCGGGCGGACGGGCTCACCGGGGCAGGGTGCGAGGTTGCAGGTGCTGAACTCGAGGCCGCTCGGGGGGGAGCCGGTCCGCGTGCGGTTCCTGTAGCCGCCCCCGCAGGGCACCGAGCACTCCGACCAGGGTCCCCACTCCACTCCGGCACCTGCGCACACGGCAGGAGGGGGCTCCGGGCACTGCCAGGCCCCCCTGGGGTGCCCACCCTCGCTGCACGCCCCAGGAAAAGCCCCCCCAGGGGGCACAGGGCCCGGCGCCGGGCCGGCTCACCGCGGCAGGGCTGCAGGCTGCAGAACTCCATCTCCACGCCGGGGCCCCGGCAGTCGCGGCCCCCAAAGGCGGCCGGCGGAGTGGAGCCGGTGCGGTACCGCCGCCGCGTGCCCACGTTGCAGCTGCGGCTGCAGGCGCTCCACGCCGTCCAGCTGCTCCAGCCGCAGTGCACTGCGGAGAGGCGCAGGGACCTCGCTGCAGCCCCGGTGCCGCCCTCCGCCCCGCGGCGCGCCGAGGGCACCCCGGCTTCCCGCCGCCCGCGCTGGCCCGGGGCCTGGCCTTGCACCCTGCTCTGCCTGCAGCCAGGCATGGGGAAGGCCCCGTCCCCTGGCATCCCGCCCCTCCCAGGCACAGCGGGAGGCACGTGGAGAGCGGCTCCATCCAGACAGGCTTGGGAAAATTCCTGCTCTCCAGGCACCCGCTCCGGTGAGTTACCCTCGCCGCGCGCCTAAGCGCTTCTGCTCTACCCCAGCGGGACGCGGCATTACCTGGGCACGGCTTGGCGCCGCACACCATCTCCCCGGACATGCAGGTGCTGCAAGAGATGGGGGTGAGGCTGGGTGAGCAGGGCCGGAGCACCTCGGGACACCAGCAGTCCCGGCTTGGGAGCCGACTGCACCCCGGGAGCCCCCTGTGCCTCAGGAGCCCCCTGCACCCTGGGAGCCGCCTGCACCCCGCGAGCCCCCTGCACCCTGGGAGCCACCTGCACCCCGGGAGCCCCCTGCACCCTGCGAGCCCCCTGCATCCCAGGAGCCCACTGCACCCCAGGAGCCCCCTGCACCCTGGGAGCCCCCTGCACCCCAGGAGCCACCTGCACCCCTCGAGCCCCCTGCACCCCAGGAACTGCCTGCACCCTGAGAGCTGCCTGCACCCCAGGAGCCCCCTGCACCCCTCGAGCCCCCTGCACCCCGGGAGCCCCCGCACCAGTTGTTGCAGGTGTCGAGGGCGGTGGTGTCGCCGGGCTGGTACAGGGTGCCGCGGTGGTAGCAGAGGCACTGGCTGCGCGGCACGCAGGTGTCGTTCTGCAGGAAGAGCCCCTCGGGGCAGTAGCAGCCCTCGTAGCAGTGGGCTGCGCACTCCACGCCGGCGCCCTGGTCCAGGCAGAGCCGCGGGCAGGCGCCCCCGCCGCGCCGGCACTCCTCCGCCGTCCGGTAGACCATGTTCCCGGGGCACAGCGCTGCAAGGAGAGGGGCCGCGCGTGGGGGCCGTGCCCAGCGAGGGGCGCCCGGCGGGAGCACACGTGCTCCTCACGGGCGCCGTCCCACATCCCAGCCCCGCATGCGGGGCAGCCCGGCGCCTGCCCACCTCTGCAGGGCTGCGTGTTGCAGTCGCGGGTCTGGACGAGGGGGCCCGTGCAGCCGGGACCCCCGTAGGCCGGGTGGGAGCAGCTGCGGTTGCGCGTCTGCACGCCGGCGTCGCAGGGAGCCGAGCACTCGGACCAGGCTGTCCAGGGCGTCCAGACGCCGTCCACTGCCGGAGAGGGGCGGCGGGACGGGCTTGGCCGGAGGGTCCCGAGCTCACCGCAAGCTGCGGAGATGCCCAGCAGCGGGGGCCCAGCGGGCGCGGACGGCGCGGACGGGGCTCCTGGGGACGCCCGGCTCCAGCGCCAGAAGCCGCTCGGCCGCCCTGCCTGCCGCCCCGTCCCGCCAGGCCGTGCCCCAGCTCCGGGCACCTCGCCGCGGGGACGCGGACCTTACCCGGGCAGGGCGGCGTGTGGCACAGCTCCTCCTGCAGCGCCGGCCCCGGGCAGCCGCCGGCGTCGCCGCAGTGCCGGAAGCGCTTCCTCACCCCGACCCGGTCCACGTGGTGGAAGCAGGTTTTGGAGCAGGGCGACCAGGACGTCCAAGCGCTCCAGAGGCCGCCTGGCTCTGCCGGGGGACGCGGTGGCACGGTGCTCCGGGGACCGCAGCGGGCACCCGCGCCCCCCCCACCCCGCGCCCAGCTGCAGCCCGGCGCGTCTCGCAGACGGGCGGCGTGCACGTACCGGCGGCGCAGGGCACGTGGCACCGGCGCACCTCCCGGGCGTCCCCGTGGCAGGGGGCTCCGCCGCCGGCCGCCGCGGGGTTGGAGGGGGACCTGCGGGCGAAGTGCAGCGTGGCCGCCCCAGCTCGGCCAGCGGTGCCCCCGCCCGCTGGCCGCCCCGGCCGCACCGCCCCGCACCTGAAGCGCTCCTGCACGCCCACACCGCAGCTGCGGTCGCAGGCCGTCCACGCCGACCACGCCGACCAGCCGCAGTCGACGGGGCAAGCCACGTCCTCGCACCTCACCGCCCCGTCCAGGCACACGCTGCGGGCAGGCGGCGGGCGGGCTCAGCACGCGGGCACCGCAGCCCGCCGCGAGCCGAGCCCAGGGCAGGGACCGGGGCCGGGGTGCAGACGGCCCGGAGGCGTCACGGGGAGCCGGCGCTCACCACTGGCTGCAGCCGTCGCGGAGGAACAGCTCGCCGGGCAGGCGGCGCTCGGGGCCAGCGCCGCAGTGGCACCGGCTGACGTTCACGCAGCCGCCCTCCTGCAGGAAGAGCCCCGGCGGGCACCGGCAGCCTGCCCGGAGCGCACCGTCAGCCCCGCCGGCGCACGCACCCCTGCAGCATCACGGGGCGCGGGAACCGCCGGCTGGCCGCCCGCGGCGGGGACGTCCCCGTGCCCAGGGACCCCGCGCCCCAGACCTGACGGCGGGTCCCCGGGGAAAGCAGGGTGCACAGCCAGGTTTGCAGCCAGGGGTGCGCACGCGTGCGTGCCCGCGCTGGCCGGGGCAGCGCTGCCCGCGTCGCCGGCCGGGCCGCTCACCTTCCTCGCAGGGGCTGCGGCAGCTCCGCGTGGCGCTCAGGTCCCCGCAGGCCTGGGCGCAGGGGGGCACCAGCCCCCGCTCGCAGTCGCCCGCCCGCACGAGCACCATGTCGGGGCCGCAGTCTGGAGGGGAGGCAGAGGGGGCTGCGGCGGGGCTGCGGCCGGGGGGGCGAGCGCCCCGAGCCGCGGCGCCCGGCCGCCCTACCTGCGGCGTCCCCGCAGGGCTGCAGGTTGCAGGCTTCGGTCTGCACGGCGTCGCCCGGGCAGGGCTGGCCCCCGTTCTTGGGCGGCGGGTCGGCGCAGCTCCGCGCCCGGCTCCGCGCGCCCCCCCGGCACTCGGCGTCGCACTGCGACCAGGCGCCCCAGGGCGCCCAGGCGCCGGGCACTGGGGGCCGGAGGCAGCGCGGGCAGGCGAGAGTCTGGGTGCACCCCGGCCCCCCCGGCCCGGCCCCACGTCCCCATGCAGGGACCAGGGACCCCATGCGGATCCCACACAGGGGATGGAGACCACACATAGACCCCATGCAGGCACCAGGGACCCCACGCAGACCCCACGCAGGGGATGGAGACCCCATGCAGACCCCACACCTGGGACGGGGACCCCACGCAAAAACCATACAGGGACCCAGGACCCCACGCAGACCCCAGACAGGGGACAGAAACCTCACACAGACCCCATGTAGGAGATGAGGACCCCATGCAGACCCCACGCAGGGACCAGGGACCCCATGCAGACCCCACGCAGGGGAGGGGGACCCCAGACAGATACCAGACAGGGACCAGGGACCCCACACAGACTCCACGCAGGGGATGGGGACCCCACGCAGACCCCATGCAGGAGATGAGGACCCCACGCAGACCCCGGACAGGGGATGAGGACCCCCCACAGATGCTGGACAGGGGATGGGGATCCCATGCAGACCACACACAGGGGATGGGGACCCCACGCATGTCCCAGGCAGGGGATGGGGACCCTACACGGACAGTGGGCAGGGGATGGGGACCCCACGCAGACCCCACACAGGGACCGGGGACCCCACGCAGACCCCAGACAGGGACTGAGGACCCCACACAGACCCCGAGTAGGGACTGGGGATCCCACACAGACCCCAGGCAGAGACCGGGAACCCCACGCAGGGGACAGGGACCACATGCAGACCCCGGACAGGGACCAGGGACCCCACACAGACTCCACACAGGGGATGGAGACCCCACACAGACCCCAGACAGGGACCAGGGACCCCACACAGACCCCATGCAGGGGATGGGGACCCCACACAGACCCCATGTAGGAGATGAGGACCCCATGCAGACCCCACGCAGGGACCAGGGGCACCACACAGACCCCACGCAGGGGATGGGGACCCCATGCAGACCCCACGCAGGTACCAGGGACCCCACACAGACCCCACGCAGGGGATGGGGACCCCATGCAGCCGTACCTGGGCAGGCGCGGAGGAAGCAGGAGCGGCTGTCAAAGTCGGGGCGGTCGCAGGTGCCCCCCGGCAGGGCGTTTCGCAGCAGCTCCCGCCGGCGGAAGATGACCCCCAGCCCGCACGAGCGGCTGCACTCGCTCCAGCCGCTCCAGGCGGACATGATGCAGTCGACTGGCGGGACGGATGCAGCGGCCTCAGCGCCCAGCACGCCGGCCCTGTCGGTGCTCCACAGCGTCCCGGTCCCCCAGGCGCAGCCCACCCGCCGGGCTCTGCTGCCCCGGTCCCCGTGGGACACCAGCTCATCCCGTCATCCCCTCATCCCGCGGGCCCGGCCCGGAGCGGGACAAACGCACGGCCCCCCAGATGCAGGAGCCAGCGGGGATGGGAGACGCTCCAGCCGCCGTTCCCAGCCCCCGTACCGCAGTCGCTCTCGTCAGAGCCGTCGGTGCAGTCACGGCGCAGGTCGCAGCGCTTGTCCGCCGCCAGGCACTCCCCAGAGCGGCAGGAGAACTGCTTGGGCGAGCAGGTGGGGGGCCCGGCCGTGGGCACCAGCGGGCCGGCTGAGGCTGCGGGGCTGCCTGTGGGCACAGAGCCGGGCTGGCATGGCGGCACAGCATCCCCAGAGCATCCTGGCGGCTCCCAGAGCATCCCACCCCGGCAGCTCCCAGAGCATCCCACTGGCTCCTGGAGCATCCCACCCCAGCAGCTCCCAGAGCATCCCACTGGCTCCTGGAGCATCCCACCCCGGCAGCTCCCAGAGCATCCCGCTGGCTCCCAGAGCATCCCACCCCAGCAGCTCCCAGAGCATCCCACTGGCTCCTGGAGCATCCCACCCTGGCAGCTCCCAGAGCATCCCACTGGCTCCTGGAGCATCCCACCCCGGCAGCTCCCAGAGCATCCCGCTGGCTCCCAGAGCATCCCACCCCAGCAGCTCCCGGACCATCCCAGCAGCTCCCAGAGCATCCCGCTGGCTCCCAGAGCATCCCACCCCAGCAGCTCCCAGAGCATCCCAGCAGCTCCCAGAGCATCCCACTGGCTCCTGGAGCATCCCACCCCGGCAGCTCCCAGAGCATCCCGCTGGCTCCTGGAGCATCCCACCCCAGTAGCTCCCAGAGCATCCCACTGGCTCCTGCAGCAGCCCACCCCAGCAGCTCCTGGAGCATCCTGGTGGCTCCTGGAGCATCCCGCTGGCTCTCAGAGCATCCCACCCCAGCAGCTCCCAGAGCATCCCAGCAGCTCCCAGAGCATCCCGCTGGCTCCTACAGCATCCCACCCCTGCAGCTCCCAGAGCATCCCGCTGGCTCCCAGAGCATCCTGCTGGCTCCTGGAGCATCCCACCCCAGCAGCTCCCAGAGCATCCCAGCAGCTCCCAGAGCATCCCGCTGGCTCCCAGAGCATCCCACCCCGGCAGCTCCCAGAGCATCCCGCTGGCTCCCAGAGCATCCCGCTGGCTCCCGGAGCATCCCACCCCAGCAGCTCCCAGAGCATCCCAGCAGCTCCCAGAGCATCCCGCTGGCTCCCAGAGCATCCCACCCCGGCAGCTCCCGGAGCGCCCCGGCGGCCGCGGGCCGCGCTCAGGGCAGTGCACCTCTCCCGAGCCATCTAGGCAGCCGTCCCACCCGGGGCACGAGGCGACGGCCGCCCGCAGCCAGCAGTGCGCAGGCAGTGGGGCAGCAGCTGGGCTGGGGGGGCCCCACAGCACCCAGTCCCATGGCACCCTGCCCCACGGCATCCTGCCCCACAGCACGCCAGTCCCACGACTCCCTGCCCCACGGCACCCTGCCCCACAGCACCCCAGTCCCATGGCACCCTGCCCCACGGCACCCTGCCTCACGGTACCCTGCCCCATGGCACCTTGCACCATGGCACCCTGCCCCACAGCACCCCAGTCTCACAGCACCCCAGCCCCATGGCACCCTGCATGATGGCACCCTGCACCACGGCACCCTGCCTCACGGCACCCTGCCTCACGGTACCCTGCCCCATGGCACCTTGCACCATGGCACACTGGCCCACGGCACCCCAGCCCCACAACACCCCAAACCCCACAACATCCCAGTCCCACGACACCCCAAACCCCACAACACCCCACCCCCACAGCACCCCAGCCCCACGACACCCCAGTCCCACAGCACCCCAGCCCCACGACACTGCAGCCCCACGACACTGCAGCCCCACAGCACCCCAGCCCCACAGCACCCCAGCCCCACGACACCCCAGCCCCACAGCACCCCAGCCCCACGACACCCCAAACCCCACGACACCCCAGTCCCACAGCACACCAGTCCCACAGCACACCAGCCCCACAGCACCCCAAACCCCACAACACCCCAACCCCCCAGCCCCCCAGCCGCACAGTGCCCCCTTACCTGCAGGCGTCGGGGGGCTGACCCCGGTCGGAGCCGGCCGGGAGGGGGCCGTGGGCTGTGCCGTGCCGCCGGCAGACACCGTCACCGCGGCCATGCGCGGCCCGGGGGGCCCCACGGAGGGAGCGGGGCTCTGCAGCCCGGCGGGGAGGGCCACGCTCAGCCCCGGCCCCCCGGAGCCCCCCGGCCCGGCGGTGGCCGCCGCGTCCTCCTCGGCTGCCGGCTCCCCTGCGCGGGGCAAGGACAGGCTGCGGCACGGGCCAACCCCCCCGCCCCGGTGCCCCCCAACCGTGTCCGCCCCCCCCCCTCCAGCCCCACTGCAGGCAGGCAGCGGGGGGAGCGGGGACCCGGCGCGCTCACCCGCCGGGCAGCCCAGCAGCTCCAGGCGCAGGCTGCCGCCGTGCTGCAGCGGCACCAGCCGCAGGTAGCGGGCCAGGACGAGGGGCCGCAGGTCGTGCCGCACCGGGCTCTGGCCGCCCGCGCCGCCCTCCAGCACCTGGGTGGGCAGGGTGGCGGGTGACCGGCGGGGGCCGTGCCGAGCCGGGGCAGGGGGGCAGCCCCACGGCCCGCCGCCGGAGCCCGGGGTACCTGCGGGATGCCGGGTGCCCCGGCGTAGTCGCGGTAGCGCAGCCCGTCGTCGCTGTACGCCAGGCGGTAGCCCCCCGCCGCCACGACGGCGCTGACGAAGGTGGGCGCCAGCAAATCCACCTGGAAGTAGGAGCCGGCGGCGCCCGCCCTAGGAGACCGCGGCGTGAGCCGAGCCGCCTGGGCGCCGGCTTTTTCCCCAGGGCACGGAGGTCGGGGCGGCCCGGTTCCCACGCTCTCCCGGCGGGCGCTGCACCCGCCAGCCCCCTCCCCAAAACCGGCGCCTAGCCCCCCGCCCCGGCGGCTCACGTGCTGGGCTCGCCGGCCTCGGCGCCGTCCTGCTCCGGGGACGCGCTGAGCTGGATGCGGCCGTCGCTCAGCCCCAGCGGCCGGTCGCAGGAGCCTGCGGAGCCCGGGGCAGAGCAGGGCAGCGGCGGAGCTCCCCCCATCCCTCCCCGTCCCCCCCCGCCCCAGCCCCTGCCCCGGCTCCCCGCGTACCTGCCGGGGTGGGCACGACGCCCGCGGGCAGCAGCCGGCCGCCGGGCTCCGGGGACGCCTGCGAGGCAGCGGGCAGCCGAGTGAGCCGGTGCCGGGCGGCAGCGGGACGCGGGCGCAGCCGGCCCCCACTCACCTGCTCCGCGCCGGGGGGCCGAGGCGGCTCGGCGGCCGGGCCGGGGGCGCTGGGTCTCGCGGGGGCGGCGGAGCTGCGGGAAGCAGAGCGGGTGGCTAGGATGGTGCTGGGGGGGGGGACGCTGCGCATCCCCAGCGGCCGGACAGAGCGGGGGCAGCGGGGTGACCTCGGCGCCGTGCCCCACGGGCAGCCCCACGGCGCCCTCCTCCGCGGCGGGGCGCTACCTGGCCCAGGCGGCGGGCGCGCAGCCGGCCTCGTCGGCGCTGTCCGGGCAGTCCGGACGGGGGGACCCTGCCGAGGGAGAGCAGAGGAGGGAGCTGCGGGAGGCCACGGGGGGGGGGGAGGACACCCCTCTTGCAGCCCCCTGCCCAGCCTCGGGGCGCCCGGTCCTGCCGCAGCCCCCGCACCTGGTCCGCAGCCCAGCAGCTCGGCGCGGAGGAAGATGCCGTTGTGGAAGTCCTGGGGCAAGATGCGGACGTGCCGGGCCTGAAGCATGCGCCCGAACGTCCTCGCCACCGGCGTCGTGTCGTCAAAGTTGCCCTGGAAGAGCTGCACGGACAGCAAGGCGGGGGGGGGTTCAGGGGGGCAAGGCCATGCAGAGCAGGGGGCACGCAGGGGGGTGCAGGCACAGGAGGAGCACAGCCGTGCACATGCCTGTGCACGCACAAATGCACACACCCCCCATGCACGCGCACACACACACACACACACACACACCCCGTACACACATAAACACACACACACACACCTACCTCTGCATGCACAAATGCATATACACACTCCTGTGCATGCGCAAACACACGCCCCCCGTGCACACACAAGCACACGCAAACACACCTGTGCACACACAAATGCACACACTCCTGTGCACACACACATACACACACCTGTGCATGCACACACACACACACCCCTGTGCACACACAAATGCACACACACTCCTGTGCATGCACAAACATGTGCCTGTGGAGACACACACACACACCTATGCATGCACAAACACACCTGTGCACACACAAACACACACACACACACACCCCTACCTGTGCATGCACAAATGCATATACACACACCTGTGCATGCACAAACACACACACTCCTCTGCGCACACACACACAGCTGTGCATACACAAACACACACATAGGCAGCCCCATGCACACACACGCACACCCCCCGCCCCGTGCATGCACCGGCACTCATGCAAAACACGCCCCCGACACGCGTATCCCTGTCCACGAGGGAGGGACCACACGCCACAGTCATGTACCCGGCAGTCCCCCGTCTCCCTCCGTGCGGCGGCAGAGGAAAGGCCCAAGGCGCCGGCCCGGGCGGCTGGGGGTGCCCGGACCCTCAGAAAGGGGATGGCCGGGGCTGGAGGCCGCAGGGGTCGTGCCTGCCCGCTCTGCCTCCGTGACGGACGGGGAGCCACCGCGGCGGGGGCCAGCAGGCAGAGACGAGGGGGCCACGCCGGGGGACCGGCCCCCCCCTCCATACACCGAGCATTTGCCAGGGCCAGGACGGGGCACGGGGAGCGTCCTGGCCTGGGGGCACCCACGGCGCCGGGCAGCCCGGGCTGGGGCTGGGCTCTGGCCCCCAGGCTCAGGCTGAGCCCAGGGCTTTCCCCGGTCTGGGACGGGGCCAACCACCAGCTGTCTGGCACGGGGAGACTCAAGGATGCCGGGAGGCAGCCGAGCGGCACGGGCAGGATGCAGCATCCCCTGGCTCCATGCAACCTCCCCTGCAGTGCATGCACATGCACGCACACACACACACACACACACACGCACGTATACTCATGCACACGCAAGCACAGACATACATGCAAACACACGCGCATGCACGCACAGCCACCCTCTGCCACAGGCACACCTTGGGCTCCGGCCGGCCGTCGGCAGAGACCTCGCGGTAGTCGTGCCACCGGGCGCCGTCAGTGCTGAACTGCAGGAGGAAGGCGGTGACGTAGGCGTCCGCGGAGCCGGCCCCTTGCACCACCACCCCTGCGAGAAGGAGAGCACGGCAGGCGTGGGCGCGCGGGCGCAGGCACCCGCGGGCGCCGGCACGGGGGCGGGCGGCACCCCGAGCCTGCCCGGCTCCGCGTGCGCCCAGCACCCACCCGTGAGGTTCCTGGGCTCCAGCAGGTCCAGCTGCAGGTAGGGCGGCTGGGAGAGGAGCTGCGGGTACGCGTCGGCCGGCGGCGCCCAGCCCTGCAGCTCCAGCCCCGGGGACGCGGGGCCGAGGCGGCCGGCACGGGCAGGGTTCCCCGCTTGCTCCGCGGAGGCGGCGAAGCTGCTGTCGGGCAGCGACGAGACACCCAGCGGGCCGTAGCAGGGGTCTGGGGGGGCCGGAGGGAGGGGAGCCGTGGGGCGTGGGGTCGTCGCCGGCCCCGCGTCCCCTCGCCGTCCGGAAAGGCTCCCGCGGGTCCCTCGGCACCGTCCCCTCCAGCCGCCCCGCGAGCCGGGGATGCGGCCGGCCACCGCCGGGCAGGGATGCCCTGCAGCCCCATCCCTATTCGGCAGGACCCGTCCCGCCCCTGCGTGCCCGGCCGGGCTCGGTGGACCGGAGGGTCCCGCTTACCGCCGAGGGGAGGCAGCGGGAAGGTGAGGAGAGGGCTGCTGGCGGGGGCCGCCGGCGTGGCGGCCGGGGGCCTCGTAGCCGGGGTGGCCGGGGCTGCCGTCGTGTTGTCCCCTGCGGCGGGGAAAGCCTCCGGTGAGCAGGCGCGCGGTGCTCGCGCCGGCGTGCCCCCCTCCCCGGGGAGCCCCCGACTCACCGGCTTCGGCACAGTGACAGCAGGCATCGCCCCGGCCCTCCACCAGCACCTGGCCCTGGGGGAGGAAGGGGCAGCGTCACCCTCCCGCCGCCGTGCCGGGGGCGAGCAGGGGGGCTGCCACGGGGCAGCGGAGGCCGGGAAGGTGCTGCGCCGAGCAGCCGGCGCCGGCGGGCAGAGCGGCCGGGGGGCCGGGGCGCTCACCTCGGGGCAGGCGGCGGGGCTGTAGGGGCAGTAGGGCGAGCACTGCACCTCCAGGCTGGGCAGGCACCGGCACACCCGGCACGGCCCCCAGCGCCAGCGCTCCCCCAGCGCCCGGGGCCGCCCGCCGTGCTCGCACTCCTCGCACGCCTCCGTCCGGCACCTGCCGGGCGACAAGGGGACGGGAGGGCGCGCTCGGCCCTGCCCAAACCCGCCGCGCGCGGCCCCGGGCAGGCCGGCGGTACCTGCGCGCCTTGCGGTAGATGCCGCGGCACTGGCGCCCGCCGCCGCGCTTGCTGGGGTTGTTGGGGCTGCGGAAGGACCACTGCACGCTCTGCACGCCGCACGGCCCCAGGCAGTCGCCCCAGGGCGACCAGGCCGACCAGCCGCAGTTCACTGCAGGCGGGAGCGGGGGTGAGGTCGGGGAGCGGGGGGCCACGGGCACCCCCGGCGAGCCCGGCGCTGCACGGGCCGGCGGGTCCCGGCACCCACCTGCGCACTCGGGGTTGGGGCGGCAGCGCTTCATCTGCCCGTCCTGGCAGACGCAGATGCGGCACTGCACCTTGGCCAGCTGCCCCGGCCGGTAGCGCGCGCCCTCGGCCTCGCAGGGGCAGTCGCGGGGGCGCACGCACCGCTGCGCCCCGTCCAGCACCAGCCCCTCCGCGCACCAGCACCCTGCGCGGCACGGACAGGGGCCGCCGGCGCTGCCGCCCTCCGTCCCCGCCGGAGGAGGGTGCCAGCGCCGCGCCGCCCCCCCGGCCCCGGCGGCTGCGTTACGGCCTGGCCAGAGATGGAGGGGGGGCCGCGCGGCCCCGAACCCCCCCGGCCTCACCTGGGCTGCAGGGCCGCTCGTGCCTGCACTTGGCCCTGCCGGAGAGGTCGGCGCAGGACGAGGGGCAGGGGGCACATCGCCGCCACACCAGCCCCGCCGGGCAGGCCGTGACGTTCAGGCAGTCGTCCCGCTGGCACGTGTCTGCGGCAAGAGGAGCGGGTGATCAAGGGCCCGCGGAGGACCGCAGGGGCCCCAAGAGCATGGGGTCCACAAGGAGCGTGGGGTCCTTGAGGAGTGCGGGATCCTTGAGGAGCATGAGGGCCCTAAGGAGCACGGGGTCCCCGAGGAGCATGAGGTCCCTGAGGATCTCAGGGTCCCCGAGGAGCACAGGGTCCCTGAGGAGCACGGGGTCCCTGAAGAGCATGGGGTCCCCAAGGAGCATGAGGTCCATGAGGATCTCAGGGTCCCCAAGGAGCACAGGGTCCCCAAGGAGCACGGGGTCCCCGAGGAGCACAGGTCCCCAAGGAGCACGGGTCCCTGAGGAGCATGAGGTCCGTGAGGAGCGTAGGGTCCCCAAGGAGCATGAGGTCCCTGAGGAGCACAGGTCACCAAGGAGCTCAGGGTCCTCGAGGAGCATGGGTCCCCACAGAGTGCAGGGTCCCCAAGGAGCACGGGGTCCCTGAGGAGCACGGGGTCCCTGAAGAGCATGGGGTCCCCAAGGAGCATGAGGTCCATGAGGATCTCAGGGTCCCCAAGGAGCACAGGGTCCCCAAGGAGCATGGGGGCCCCGAGGAGCATAGGTCCCCACGGAGCACGGGTCCCCGAGGAGCACAGCGTCCCCACGGAGCGCAGGGTCGCCAAGGAGCACGGGGTCCCTGAGGAGCACAGGTCCCCAAGGAGCGCGGGTCCCTGAGGAGCATGAGGTCCATGAGGAGCGTAGGGTCCCCAAGGAGCATGAGGTCCCTGAGGAGCACAGGTCACCAAGGAGCTCAGGGTCCTCAAGGAGCATGGGTCCCCACAGAGTGCAGGGTCCCCAAGGAGCACGGGGTCCCCGAGGAGCATGGGGTCCCCGAGGAGCACGGGTCCCCATGGAGCGCAGCGTCCACAAGGAGCATGGGTCCCCATGGAGTGCAGGGTCCCCAAGGAGCACGGGGTCCCTGAGGAGCGTGGGGTCCCCGAGGAGCATGGGTCCCCACGGAGCATCCCTGAGCCGCAGGGACGGGACCCACGGCAGGCTGGGTGCGGGGCTGGCAGCAGGGGCCCGCGGGTGCCGCAGGGCTCACCGAGCTGCAGGGTGGCGGGGGGCACACCGAGCAGCTCGGCGCAGGGCCGGCCCCCGTTCTGGGGCGGCACGCACTCCCGGCGCCGCACCACCACGCCGCGGCAGTCCGCCGTGCAGTTCGACCACGTCGCCCACTCGCTCCAGGCGCCGTCCACTGCGGGCCGAGGGAGAGCCACCAGGGCTGGCACCCGGGGGGGGACCCCCAATTCCTCCTCCTCCCACCGTATTCCAGATGGGACCCCCCACTCCCTCCTCCTGGCACCCCATCCCAGGCGGGACCCCCACTCCCTCCTCCTCACACCCCATCCCAGGCAGGACCCCCAATCCCTCCTCCTGGCACCCCATCCCCGGCAGGACCCCCACTCCCTCCTCCTCACACCCCATCCCAGGCAGGACCCCCACTCCCTCCTCCTCGCACCCCATCCCGGGCAGGACCCCCACTCCCTCCTCCTCGCACCCCATCCCGGGCAGGACCC
Organism: Struthio camelus; assembly: GCF_040807025.1. Classification (NCBI taxonomy): domain Eukaryota; kingdom Metazoa; phylum Chordata; class Aves; order Struthioniformes; family Struthionidae; genus Struthio; species Struthio camelus. The sequence continues at coordinate 701,497 of NC_090943.1, forward strand.
CCACTCCCTCCTCCTCGCACCCCATCCCGGGCAGGACCCCCAATCCTTCCTCCTCGCACCCCATCCCAGGCGGGACCCCCACTCCCTCCTCCTCACACCCCATCCCGGCAGGACCCCCACTCCCTCCTCCTCGCACCCCATCCCGGGCGGGACCCCCACTCCCTCCTCCTCACACCCCATCCCGGCAGGACCCCCACTCCCTCCTCCTCGCACCCCATCCCAGGCAGGACCCCCACTCCCTCCTCCTGGCACCCCATCCCAGGCAGGACCCCCACTCCCTCCTCCTGGCACCCCATCCCAGGCGGGACCCCCCAATCCTTCCCCCAGGCAGCGCTGGCTGCAGGACCCCCCCCGATCCGCCAGGCAGCGCTGGATTTGGGGCCCCCGGCAGGCGCCCCCGAAGGACCCCCCCCCCGCCCCCGCGCGCCGGCTCACCCGGGCAGGCCACGCTGAAGCACTGCCGGGCCTGGGTGGCCTCGCCGTGGCAGTGGTGCAGCACGCCGGGGGCGCGCCGGGTGCAGCGCCGGCTGCGCGCTTGCGAGCCGGTGCCGCAGCTGCGGCTGCAGGCGCCCCAGGGCGCCCAGGGGCTCCAGAGCCCGCAGCCGCGCTCGTCCGAGGGCAGCCAGCCCGAGGCCGCGCGGCCGTCGGCGCAGTCCGCCAGCCCGTTGCACACCTGCGGGGTCGGGGCGCTGTGAGGCGGCGGGGGCGATGCAGCGGGGAGCCCCGTCCCCCCCAGCCCCGGCGGGGCAGGGCAGGGGTGCCATGCCTGGGGCACGCGGCCCGTGCGCGCTCCCCGCCGCGCGGCCGTACCTGCTTGAAGGCGATGCACTCGCCGCCGCCGCACGCGTACTCGGCGCAGGGGCCGGCCGTGCCGTTCCTCTCGCCCGCGGGGACGCGGCCCTCTGCAAAGGGACAAGGCGGGGGTGGCCGCCAGCCGGCGTGCCCTGCACCCCCCCCACCGCCACCACCTTTCCGGGGAGCCCCTCACCGCAGGCCAGCTCGTCCTCGCCCTGGGAGCAGTCCAGGGCGCCGTCGCACACCCTCGACACGTTGACGCACAGGCGGTCGTTGCACACGAAGTGTCCCGGGCACGGCGGGATTTGCGTGGAGCCTGCAGGAGGGGACAAAGTCCGGGGCGGGGGGTGTCACGGGGGGGGGGGGTGCCGCCTCTGCTCCAGGGTGCTGCAGCCCCGCGGGGCTCCGCGCCGCCCCCGAGGGTCCTGCCCCCCCCCGGCAGAGCCCCCCAGGCCGCCTCTCACCGCAGTTGTCGGCGCTCTCGTCCGACCCGTCGGGGCAGTGGGGGACGCCGTCGCAGAGGCGGCCGTAGGGGACGCAGCCGGCGCCGGGGCCGCAGGGGAACTGCTGCAGCCCGCAGGTCCCGTTGCAGTCTTGCTCGTCGCTGCCGTCGGGGCAGTCGGCCTCGCCGTCGCAGAGCCAGCCCCGCGGCGTGCACTGCCCGCTCCCGCAGGGCACCTCGTGCCGCCCGCACGGCGGGGCTGCGGGCACACCGCAGGCGGCCCCGGCTCAGCCCCCCATCGCCAGCCGGGGCGGCTCCCGCCGGCCCCGAGCAGGCCGCCCCGCCGCCCCTCACCTGCCGTGCCGTTCGCCGGCGCCGCGGCAGAGCCCGCGGGCAGGCTGGTCGGCAGGGCGGCGGGTCCGGCCGCCGCGCACCCCGCCGGGCTCTCGTCCCAGCCGTCGCCGCAGTGCCGGGCGCCGTCGCACAGCTCGGCGCTGCCGATGCACGAGCCGTCGGGGCAGGGCAGCTGCCCCGGGGCGCAGGTCACCCGGCCTGCGGGCAGGGAGCAGGCTGCAGGCGCGCGGCCGCCGCAGGGCTCAGCGCCCCCCTTCCCGGCCGGTGCACAACCCTCCCTGGCCGGTGCACGGTCCCCCCCGGCCGGTGCACAGCCCCCCACCAAATCAGTGCACAACCCTCCCCGGCCGGTGCACAACCCTCCCCGGCCGGTGCACGGTCCCCCCCGGCCGGTGCACAGCCCCCTCCCAAATCAGTGCCCAACCCTCCCTGGCTGGTGCACGGTCCCCCCCGGCCGGTGCACAGCCCCCCCCCAAATCAGTGCCCAACCCTCCCCGGCCGGTGCACGGTCCCCCCCGGCCGGTGCACAGCCCCCTCCCAAATCAGTGCACAACCCTCCCCGGCCGGTGCACAGCCCCCCCTGGCCAGTGCACAGCCCCCTCCCAAATCAGTGCACAACCCTCCCCACCCGGTGCACAACCCTCCCCGACCGGTGCACGGCCCCCCCCCCCCCAAACCGGTGCACAACCCTCCCCAGCCATTGCACGGCCTCCCCGACGGGTGCACAGCCCCCTCGGCTGGCGCACGGCCCCCCCCCAGTCGATGCACAGCCCCCCGCCCCGGCCGGCGCACGGCTGCCACCCCACCTGGGCAGAAGGCCTCGTCGGCGCCCGCGGCGCAGTCGTCGCGGCCGTCGCAGAGGGCGGCCGGCGACAGGCACGTGGCCTCGGGGCACTGGAAGCGGCCGCCCGGGCACACGCAGTCCCGCTCGTCGCTGAAGTCGCCGCAGTCGTCGCGGCCGTCGCAGCGGCGCAGGTAGGGCAGGCAGCGCCCCGCCGCGCACCGGTACTCGCCGGCCCCGCAGCTCGGGCTGCAGTCTGCGGGCAGGCGGGCTCTGAGCCCTCGCCGGGGGGCACGGCCGGCGGGGATGGAGGGGCTTGGAGCCCTTGCCGGGGGGCACGGCCGGCGGGGATGGGGGGGGGCTCGGAGCCCTCGCCGGGGGGCACAGCCCCCAGGGACGGGGGGGGCTCAGAGCCCTCGCCATGGGGCAGGGCACCTCGGGGACAGGGGGGGGTCAGAGCCCTCACCGTGGGGCTGGGCTGCCCGGGGACTGTGGGGGGGGGGGGTTCGGAGCCCTTGCTGTGGGGTAGGGCCACCCGGGGACCTCGCCGTGGGGCAGGGCCGCCCGGAGACGGGGGGGTCAGAGCCCTCGCCGTGGGGCAGACCCTGCCTGCAGCCCGCACATGCATCCCGGCACCCCAGGGAGCTGCACCGGCTCCCAGGCCCCCGAGCCATCCCCTCGCTGGGAAACCGGAGGCTCGGGACCCCCGGGAGCAGCCCCCGAGCGGCGGCGGCGGTGGCGGCAGCGCGCGGGCCCCAGACCCCGTCCCCCCCACCCCGTCCCCGGAGCAGGGGGTCACCCCCGCCGTGCGCGGCGCTGGCTCGCCCGGGCTGCCCCGGCCACTCGCCTGCCTCGTCGGAGTCGTCGGCGAAGCCGCAGTCCAGCTGGCCGTCGCAGACGCGCGCCCCGGCGATGCAGCGCCCGCCGGCGCACCGAAACTCCCCCGGGGCGCAGGCGGCGGGCGCCGGGCAGCTGCGCTCGTCCGAGGCGTCGAGGCAGTCGGGCACGCCGTCGCAGCGGCCGCCCCAGGGCGCGCACTGCCCGCTGGCGCAGCGGTGCTGGTGCGGGGCGCAGCGCGGGGCGCAGGACTCGTCCGAGCCGTCGCCGCAGTCGTCCTCGTTGTCGCACAGCCAGGCGCTGGGCACGCAGCGCCCGCTCGCCCGGCAGGCGAACTCGGCCTCGCCGCAGCGCGCCTCGGCCCCGCAGCCCGCCGCCGCCGTGCACTGCCACAGCCCGGCCTCGCAGGTGCTGCGGGCACGGCGCCGGGTCAGTGCCCGGCGGGCTCTGCCGGGGCCCCCGCGCTCGCCCCCGCCGCCCGCGCTCACCAGTTCCTGCAGCCCTGCTGCACCACGGCCCCGGCCGGGAACGAGGTGCCCTGCCAGTAGCAGGGGCACTCGGAGGGGTCGATGCAGCCGTCCTCTGCCGGGGAGGGAGGCGTCAGCCGCCGGCGTGCCCGGGGCCGGCGGGAGGCTCCAGCCCCAGCGGGACCCCCCGCCCGGGGCAGCGGGGACGTTTGCTGGGAGAGGGGGACACCGCGGCGCCAGAAGCCGGGTGCAAACGCAGCACGGGGAGAGCCTGGCCGTGGGCAGGGGGCTGCGGGGGCGGTCGGGGGGCCGAGGGGGCCGCGTTAACGCACGCCAACGGGGCGGTACCGGTGCAAAGCCGGCCAGCGTCCCCCCGGGGCAGAGCACGTAGGACGCGGCAAGAAACTAGCCCGTCTTGCCTGCCCGGCGGCGGGGAAGGCTGGCTCTGGGTCGGACCGCGCGCAGGGGAGCAAGGGGAGAGCGCAGCGGGAGGCTGCGAGCGGCCGGCCCCGCGCCTCACCGTGCAGCACCTTGCCCTCGGGGCAGAAGCAGCCCTCCAGGCAGGAGGCGGTGGCGCAGCGCTCGGGCGGCTCCAGGCCGAAGCTCTTGCAGGTCGGGGGGCACGCGGGGCCGCAGGCGGCGTACTCCAGCCCGCGCTCGCACTGCATGGCTGCGGGAGGCAGGGGCACGCTGCGGGGACGGCCGCCCCGGCCGGCGGCGGCGGCGGCCGGCAGCGGCGAGGGCAGAGGGGCTGCGGGGTCTCGTGCCGCCCCACTCCGGGCTCTCCGGCATCCCCACGGCGGGACGCTCGGGGCGCAGCGCGGAGCCCGGCCCGGCCTCGCACTCACGGCACAGCTCCTGGCTCCTCCAGCGGACGTGGACGCCGCGCTGGCCGCACTCCTCCGCGTAGGCGGCGATGGCCGTGCAGAGGCACTCGCAGTCCCCGCCGGAGTCGCAGCTGGGAAGGAGGTGATGGAGGGGGGGGGATGCGGCGGCGGGTCAGCGCCCCCGGGCAGCCCCCGCCGGCCGGCACCTACCCGCAGGCGTCGAAGAGGCACCAGTCGTAGAACTGCTGGCAGGGCACGGCGTGGTGGCAGGGGGCGAAGAGGCGCTGCGTGAGCACGCCGCAGCGCTTGCGGGCCCAGGGCACGCGGTGCGGGTTCTCCTGGGGGCCGGGCGGCGCCGGGTGAGACGTCGAGCCGGGCAGCGGCTCCGCGCCGCCGGCCCCCTCCCGCCCCGGCGCCTACGGTGCAGGGATGCTCCGCGTCCTCGCTGTCGACCTCGGGGCACAGCAGGCTGACGCGCCAGGAGTTGCCGAAGAGGTCGGCGGTGGGCTCCACGACGCCCTGCCGGCTGGCGAAGTCGTTCTCGGCGTCGCCGTCGAAGTTGCCGCAGAGCCCGGCCACGCGGCCCCGGTGCTGCGGGTCCAGCTTCACGTACACCCGGGTGCCTGGGGCAGGACGGGTGGGGGGGGTTGTGGTGGGCGCCGGAGCGCCAGCGACGTCCGTCCCCCCGCTCCTCCCCAACCCCGGGATGCTCGGGGCGGCCCCGGGGACCCCGGCACCCCGCCGGCGGGGCTCACCTCCGTCCCAGAGCACCGTGAGCCCCAGGCGGGACAGGAGGACGAGGAAGAGGCCGGCTCGCTCCAGCGTCAGCCCGTTCCCGCTGTAGACCTTGGGGGGCCGCACGGAGACCCCGTTCACCGTCACGTCCCTGCCTGCGAGGAGCAGCGCGGGTTGGGCGCTGAGGGCCAGCGGGAGGGCGATGGGGAGGGGGGGCCGGCCGGTGCCGCCGGCCCTCCTCACCTCGCAGCATGTGCACCACGGTGTCGCCCAGCACCACCACCACCGACTTGGTGCAGGTGACGCCGCCGGCGCCGCAGGGCACGTTCTCGGCGGTGACGGCGAAGAGGCCGGCGGCCTCGCGCGCCAGCACGTACTCGCAGTCGCCCAGGAAGGAGAAGGCTCTGCCGTCGAAGGTGATGTAGTGGGGGTCGCCCGTGGCCACGCAGGTCCCCGCGCACTGCCGGCTGCTGCACTGCCAGCGGCGCTGGCGGCACACGCTGCGGGCAAGGGGCGCGCGGAGCTGAGCGCTGCCGGGGCCGGCGGGCAGCCCGCCCCGGGGGTGGCGGGTTGGGGGCCGGGGGCGGGGGGGGGGGTCTCTCACCAGGTGTTGCAGTCCGTGACGATGGTGTCGTTGGGCTGGTAGCGCCGCCCGTTGTGGTGGCAGGGACACCGCTCCGGCGGCACACAGCGCTCGTCCTGCAGCAGCCTGGCCTGAGCCCGGCGGGCAGCCGGCGCGCGGCACCGCGCACCCGCCCCGGGCGCCTTGCCGCGTCCCGCTGCCCCCCAGGCACCCACCAGGAGGACGGTGCCCGGGGGGCAGACGCAGCCGTCGGAGAGCCCCGCGCACGTGCCGTCGGGCTGGGCGCTGTCGCAGGTGCGCAGGCAGGAGCCGACGGCGTAGACCAGCTCGCCGGGGCAGAAAGCCGCCTCGGGGCAGGGGGAAGCGGTGCAGTTCCAGGCGCCGGCCGTGCAGACGCTGCGGGGCGGCCCGGCGGGGTGAGCGCCGCCAGCGCCTGGCCACCGCCGCCGCGTCCCCAGCAGCCGAGGTGACGGCGCAGCCCCCGCGCGCAGCCCGGGGTCTTCGGCGGCCGGCGCCTCGTGGTCGAGACGTGCAATGAAACCCACCTATCCTGCGGCGCCGTTGCAAACAGGCCATAGGGTGATTTCATCAGACGTCTCCTACCACCACCGCCTCGTCGCCGGCGAGGGGCTCCCGGCCGTCCCCGGCGCCCCGAGGCACGGCGTGCGCGCTGCCGCCAGGTCCCGTCCCGCCCCACGCGCGCCCGGGACCCCCCCCAACCCGGGGCATCCCGTGCCCTGCCGCGTCCCCACCGCCGGCTCCGAGGGACGCACGTGCCCGTGGCTGCCCAGAGCCCCCCCCCCCCCAGAGCAGGTCAGAGCCCGGCCCGGGCTGGGGGACCCCCCCGCGCCCCCCACCTCCACCCCCCGCGGCCCGCACCAGGTGTTGCAGCTCTCGCGAAGGGTGCTGCCCGGCGGGTAGGTCTCGTCGGCGCGCCGGCAGGGGCACATGCCCGGCTGGATGCACTGCCCGCCGTCGTCCAGCACCAGCCCCTCGGGGCAGTTGCAGCCGGGGACGCAGATGCCCTCGAGGCCAGGGCAGGAGCCGGCCCCGTGCAGGCGCAGGTCGGCGCAGGTCCGGCCGCAGGGGCGGCCGCACTCCAGGTACGCCTGCCCGCCGCTGCACCGCGCGCCTGCCGGGAGGGCGACGGCGGCGCCGTGAGCCGCGGCGGCCGGCCTGCCGCCCGCCGCCCCGCCGCCCCGCCGCCCCTCCTGCCCGCACCGCAGAAGGTCTGGTTCCTCCAGGACAGGGCTGCGCCCTCCTGGGCGCACCGGCGGGCGTAGGCGGCCAGCGAGGGGCACAGGCAGCCGCGGCCGGCGGGGCAGGCGCAGGCGTCGTACAGGCACAGCTGGTAGAAGGGCTCCCGCTCCACCAGGTGATGGCAGGGCTGGGGGCACCGTGGGGCACGTCAGACCCCCCCGGTGCTGCCGGCAGGCTCGGCTGGAGCGGGCAGCGCCCGCGTGCGCCGGGGCAGGCGCCCCCGGGGGGGCGGGGGGGGGCCGAGCGCAGAGCCCCCGGGACGCCCCGACGCCCATCCCCGCGGCATCTGGTCACCCCGCCGCCCGGCCCGGGGCGCCGCACCTGGAAGGCCGAGCCGTGCAGGACGGCGCAGGCGGCCTCGGCCAACTCGCGCCGCTGCGCGTAGGTGGTGCAGGGGTCGAAGGGGAAAGGGCTGAGCACGGGGCAGTCGCCGGACGCCCGGTACTTGTTGGCGAAGGCGGAGACGCTGGCCTCCACGTCGCCCGCCGGCGTGGCGAACTCGTCCTGCTGGTTCCAGTTGTAGGTGCCGCAGAGCCCTCGCACCTGGGGCCGCGGGGAGGGCGCTGAGGCCGCGGCCCCCCCGCCGGACCGCGCTCCAGGCCGCAGGCTGGCACGGGCCCCCCGGCAGCCGCAGGAGCCCAGCTGCAGCCCGGCGGCCCACGGCGCCCAGCCCCGGCTCGCCGCCGAGAGCATCCTCCGTGGCGCAGCACAGCTGCGCACATCTGGGGACGCCCCGAGACGGGGGAGAGCCGAGGGAGGAGGAGGGCAGCGTGGCCGGAGCTGGGCTCACCTTGTTGGCAAAGCCGGGCTGGAGGGTGATGTACGCGGCGGGGGTCTCCAGCCCCCAGAGCACGTGGGCCCCGAAGGCCTGGAGCAGCACGAAGGAGGAGGAGGCGCGGCGGATGGTCAGGTCGGCGTTGGCGAAGGGCAGCGTCACCTCCTTGCCATTCACCGTCACGTCGCCTGCGGCGGGCAGAGCGGAGGGGGCGCTGGAGCCGCCCGCGCCGGCCGGCCGGAGACCCCCGCCCCGGGCTGCGCGGGGCCGGCATGCACCACCCCGACCGCCGCGGGGGCAGGCCGTGGCCCCCAGGCGGGCACCCGCTGCCTCGTCCCCGCGGGTCACCTGGGCCGCGGAGCCGTGCGGAGGTCTTGTGCGTGGTGACGGAGAGGGCCCGGAGGCAGCTCAGGGGTCCGCGGCTGCCGCAGGCCTGGTGCTCGGCCGTGATCAGCAGCTTCCCGTCGACGAAGTCCTGCGAGCAGAGCCCGCGCTGAGCCACCGCGCAGCGGCCCCCCCTCCCCGCCTCGGGACCCCCTGCACCCACCGGCCTCGCCGCTGCGGGGCTGTGCACGGGTCATCGGCGGTCTGGGGGCTGCAGAGGTTGTGCACGAGCCGGCACCCGGGGTGCTCCCGCCCCGCGTCGCCCCCCCTGCGCCCCTCACCTCCACCAGCGTGTACTCGCAGGCGCCCAGCAGGGAGAAGCGCTTGCGGTCGAAGGTGACGTAGTGCAGGTCGCCGAGCACGGCGCACTCCGCCGAGCAGGGGTCCCGCGTGCACAGCCAGCGTCCGCCCCGGCACGTGCTGCGGGGACGGCGCGGCAGGAGGGGAGCCGGGCTGGCCGGGGCACGCCGCGGCCCCCGCTCCCCGCATCCCGCCGGGCACGGCCGTGCCGGGACCCCCACTCCAGACGCGGCCCCGGAGCGGCGCCAAGGGGCGTTTGCTGCGCGGGTCTCCGCTTTCCGGTAGGAGATTTTCCCGGGCGGGCAGCGGGCACGCGAGGGGCAGCCCGGCCCCGCAGCGCTCACCACTGGTTGCAGCTCTGGCGGATGCTCTGCCCCGGGGCGTACTGCTGGCGGCGGTGGCGGCAGGGGCAGGCGCTCTCGGGCACGCAGGAGCCCCCCTCCAGGTAGAGCCCCGGGGGGCACTCGCAGCCGCTGGCGCAGTCCTCGCGGCAGTGCCCCTCCTCGGCCGTGCCCACGGCGGCGCAGCTCGCCGGGCACGAGGACACGCAGTCCGAGTAGCGCTTCCCGGCGCCGCACTGCTTCTCTGCGGGGCGCCGGGGCTCAGCACGGGGCGTGCACCCCGCCGCGCGCCCCCGCACGCGCCCCCGGCTCCCCTTGCAGGAGGGGAGCCCAGGGCACAACCTATCGCAGCCTGCACGGAGGCACCTCAACGGCGTCCCGTGGGACCACGCGCCGTCCATGGTGTGTCGGGGTGTGCACGCGCAGGCAGTCGGGGTGTGCACACACAAGTGGTTGGGGTGTGCACACGCAAGTGGTAGGGGTGTGCATGCACAAGTGCTCAGGGTGTGCGCAGGCAAGCAGTTGGGGTGTGCACGTGCAAGTGGTCAGGGCATGCACACGCAAGTGGTTGGGGTGTGCACACGCAAGTGGTAGGGGTGTGCATGCACAAGTGGTTGGGGTGTGCACACGCAAGTGGTTGTGGTGTGCATGCGCAAGTGGTCAGGGCGTGCACGCACAAGTGTTTGGGGTGTGCACGCGCAAGTGGTAGGGGTGTGCATGCACAAGCGGTCGGGGCATGCATGCCCAAGCAGTCGGGTGTGCACGTGTGAGGCTGGGGCACATGCGTGAGTGGTGGGTGCGTGCACGCATGAGCCCGGGGAGCACGTGCAGGCAGTCAGGGTGCGGGAGGAACGGGCGAGCGGCCACGGCGTGCATGCACGAGGCCGGGGGGGCACGGGCGAGCCTTCGGTGGGGGGACCCTACCGCAGAAGCCCGGCCTCCGCCACTCGATGTAGATCTGGCGCTCGGCGCAGTCGCGGACGTAGCTGGCGAAGGTGTCGCAGACGGCGGCGGGCGGCGAGGGCCCCGCGCCGGCCTCCCGGCAGTACACGTCCATGCAGGCGTCGTAAAAGCCGCCGGGGTCGACCTGGGGCGGCGAGGCGCGGTGAGGGGGCGGCGGGGCCGGCGTGCACCCCGGCCCCGGCGGGCGCCCGCCCTCACCTCGCCGTGGCACCGGCTGAAGGGGCTGGCGAGCAGCTTCCCGCACACGGCCTCCGCCGCCGGGCGCCGGGCGCGCGTCTCCGCCGCCGCGCAGCCGGGTCCGGCCTCCGCCGCGTCCCTGCAAGGGAGCTGCGCCGGGCCGGGGAGCCGCATCAGAGCGGCGGTGCAGCCGGCATCCCCGACGCAGCCGGGCCGGGCCGGCCGCCCCGGCTCCGCTCCTGGCCCCGGCTCGGCGCAGCCCCGCTACCTCCAAGTCGGCCTCCGGGATCCTCCAGGAGTTGCCAAAGCTGGCGGCAAACGCGGCCACGTCCCCGCCGAGCTGCTGGAAGTCGTCTGCAAGCAAAGGGAAAGGCTGGGGCAGCGTGGCCCGCGCCTGGCCCCGCATCCCGCCCGCCGGGGCCGCGCGTGGCCCCCGCCGAGCCCGGGCGCAGGGCGAGCCGCTTGTGCGGGCACAGTCGGGTCGGGGAGCCCGGCGAGGATGCCGTTACCGGCAGGGTCGTCGTTGTAGGGGCCGCAGAGCCCCCGCGTGCTCCCGCGCAGCTCCGCGCTGACCGTCACGTACGCCGTGTCGCGCCCGTCCGACTTGACCCGCACGCCCAGCCCGCTCTCCACCGCCACGAAGTCTCCCAGCCACTTGATGCTGATGCCTGCGGGCGGCGGGGCAGCTCGGCGCGGCTCCCCTTCCCCGAGCCCTGCTCCCCTCTGCACCCCGGAAAACCGCGGCCCCGCAAACCCTCCGGCCGCCCCGCGTGCCCCTCACCGTGGCGCAGGTGCGGCTCTCCCTCGGGCACCGCCACGCCGTTCACGGAGACGTTGCGGCCCCGGACCGCCACCGCGTCCAGCCCGAAGGTCATGCGCAGCGCCTGCGCCGGAGGGGCCGTGAGTGCCATGCTCGCCCGGCCGCGATGCTCTCCCGCCGCCGGGGGCTTGCGTGCCCGTCCCGGGGGGGCCCCACCGACGGCGCTCAGCCCCAGCGCGCGCGCGGGGCGAGCGGGGCTGGGGTCCCCGCAGGCCGCCCCGGCTCTCCACGCCGCCGGCCCCGAGCATCCCCCGTCCCCTTGCTGCCCCCCCGCCGCCCCGGCCCGGGGTCCCCGGTACCCGGGGGCTGCCCGCGGCGATGGACACGGCCCAGGTGCCGTCGGCGGCGGCGGCCAGGCTGTAGGTGCATTCCCCGGCGAAGCGGAAGTGCTTCCCGTCGAAGCTGCGGTAGCGGGAGCCGGCCCAGGCCAGGCAGGTGGCGAAGGGGCGCCGGGCTGCCGGCCCCCCCCGCAGCGCCGCGGGGGCGGCCGGCCGGAGGAGCGAGGCCATCGGCGCGTCTCCTGCGGCCGGGACGGGGAGCCGAGCGCCGTCAGCACGCACGGAGCGGCAGCCCTTCCTGCCGTCCCGCCCTGTCCCGTCCCGTGCCATGCCATCTCGTCCTGTCCCATCCTTTCCCATCCCGCCCTGTCCCCTCCCGTGCCATCCCATCCCATCCCATCCTGTCCTGTGCCATCCTCTCCCATCCCATCCTGTTCCATCCCATCTCGTCCCATCCCATCCCGTCCTGTCCCCTCCCATGCCATCCCATCCCCTCCCATCCCATCCTGTCCCATCCCATCTCGTCCCGTCCCCTCCTGTGCCATCCCATCCCATCCTGTCCCATTCCATCCCCTGCCCTCCCATCCCTTCCCGTCCTGTCCCATCCTGTCCTGTCTTGTCCTGACCCATCCCATTCCCTCCCATCTCATCACATCCCATCCCGTCCTGTTCCGTCCCAACCCGTCCCATCCAGTCCCGTCCCCTCCCATGGCATCCCATCCCATCCCGTCACATCCACTCCCTCCCATCCTGTCCCGTCCCATCCCATCCCCTCCCGTCCCATCCCATCCCCTCCCGTCCCATCCTCTCCTGTCCCATCCCATCCCATCCCATCCCATCCCATCCTGTCCCATCCGCTCCCATCCCATCCTGTCCCATCCCATCCCGTCCCATCCTGTCCCATCCCATCCCCTCCCGTCCCATCCCCTCCTGTCCCATCCAGTCCCCATCCTCTCCCGTCCCGTCCCCTCCTGTCCCGTCCCCTCCTGTCCCATCCCCTCCTGTCCCGTCCCATCCCCTCCCGTCCCGTCCCATACCTTCCCATCCCATCCCGTCCTGTCCCGTCCCCTCCTGTCCCATCCCATCCTGTCCCATCCTGTCCCCTCCCCTCCTGTCCCATCCCATCCCATCCCATCCCATCCCCTCCTGTCCCATCCTGTCCTGTTCCCTCCCCTCCTGTCCCATCCTGTCCTGTCCCATCCCATCCCATCCTGTCCTGTCCCCTCCTGTCCCATCCCATCCCCTCCTGTCCCGTCCCATCCCCTCCTGTCCCATCCCATCCCGTCCCGTCCCCTCCTGTCCCATCCTGTCCTGTCCCGTCCCATCCTGTCCCATCCTGTCCTGTCCCATCCCATCCCATCCTGTCCTGTCCCCTCCTGTCCCATCCCCTCCTGTCCCATCCTGTCCTGTCCCATCCCATCCCATCCTGTCCCCTCCCCTCCTGTCCCATCCCATCCCATCCCGTCCCCTCCTGTCCCATCCTGTCCCGTCCCCTCCCCTCCTGTCCCATCCTGTCCTGTCCCATCCCATCCTGTCCTGTCCCATCCTGTCCCATCCTGTCCTGTCCCATCCCCTCCTGTCCCATCCCATCCCCTCCCCTCCTGTCCCATCCCATCCCATCCCGTCCCCTCCTGTCCCATCCTGTCCTGTCCCCTCCCCTCCTGTCCCATCCCATCCCCTCCCGTCCCCTCCTGTCCCATCCTGTCCTGTCCCCTCCCCTCCTGTCCCATCCTGTCCTGTCCCATCCCATCCCATCCTGTCCTGTCCCATCCCATCCCCTCCCATCCTGTCCCATCCCCTCCTGTCCCATCCCATCCCATCCCATCCCGTCCCGTCCCGTCCCGTCCCGTGCCGTCGCACCGGGGGGAAGCGAGCCCGCCGTGCCCCGCCGGCCCCCGGACCCACCGGCGAGGGGCAGGTGGGAGCAGGCGAAGCAGAGGGCGTCCGAGGCGTTCGTCCAGCTGCGCCCCCAGGGGCGGCCGCAGCACTCGGCCATGCTCACCGCCGACAGGTTGCGCCCGCCCGGCGCGTCCTGGCACTGCCACGCCGAGTAGCAGCGGCCCAGGGAGCCCGCGCCTGCCGGAGAGGGAGGGGGAGGCGCCTGGCCGCCCGCCCCCCGCGCCGCCCGGCCCCGGCCCCTACCTTGGGTGCAGCGGGGGCCGCTCCAGCCCCGGCAGCAGGCGCGCACGGTGCGGTTCTGCACCGCCGAGCGCGTCTCCGGGGGCCTGCGGAGCAAGGGGAGCCCCGGCGTCAGGCAGCGAGCGGCGGGGGGCACCGGGCGCCTCCCCCGGCCCCCCGCCCCGGCGGCGCTCACTTGTAGAGGTAGCACAGCGGGCTGGGGGCGCCCGGCGGGGCGACGCCGTGGGCTCGCCGCGTGCGCTGCCGGTCGAGGCGCCAGCCCGCCAGGCTGTACTGGTAGACGCTGGTGCAGGGCACCGCTTCCTCACGCCGGGGCGTCACCACCTCCTCCACCGTCACCCGCTCCGTCCTCTCGCACCACCGCCTGCCGCGGCACCCGGTGAGGCCGGGCACCCGGCGCCGGTGCAGTTCCGGGGCGGTCGGGCAGCGGAGGGGACCTTACCCGTCAGCGGCTTGTGCCGCCGCCCAGAGCAGCAGCGAGGCCAGGACGGCGCGCGGCGCCCCGCCGGCGCCCCGGGGCCACCCTGCTCCCGGCATCTCTGGCGGCTGCTGCCGGCGGGGCCCTGCAGGGACCTGCCAGCACCGGGGAGCGGAGGATTCGTCCGGCGCCACGGACTGGACCGAACCCGCCGGCCAGCCCCGACCCTGGTACCCGGGGGCTCCCGGACGCGCCGGAGCAGGCGCCAGCACGCGCTGCCCGGACCGGCTCCCTCCCGCCGCCCCCGCTCCCTCCCCACCTTTATATCCGGCCGGAGTAGCGGGCGCCGGAGCCATCTGGGGGGGCGCCGATTGGAGAACCCCCCCGCCCCGACCCCCGGCTGCCAGCTGCCGCCGCCGGCATTGGCTCCGGCCGGCCGAGCGGGATGCGCCTCCGCCTCCGCGCCCCGGCTCCCGGGGCCGTTTCCCGGGCGAAGGCTCGGGCCGGCGGCGGCGGTCGGCCCCTGCCCGGCGGGGCAGCTCCTGCATCCGGCGCGGAGCCGGGCTTCGGCGGGGGCCGGCGCCAGCCCCCGCTCGCCCCGCGCCGACCCGGATCTGCCTTTATCCCCGCGTCCTGGTGGCGCCCGGCCCGCCGAGGAACGCGTGCAGGACGGTGCCAGGCCGACGCCGCGGGAAAGGGCTCCTCCGCCCCGGCCCCTGCAGGGCTCTGAGGGCACGGATGTCCCCCAGCTTTTGTCCCCAGGTGCGTGTCCCTGTGCCCTGTCCCCATCCTGTGCCGCCATGCCCACGTCCCCATGCCCCCCACCACGTCCCTGTTTTCACGTCCTCGCCCCCATGTCCTGACGCCGCTGCCGTGCCCAGGTCCCTGTGCCCCCGTTCTGGCTTTGCCGTGTCTGCGTCCCCGTGCCCACGTCCCCACCTCCACGTCCCCATGTCTGCAAGCCTGCGTCTCTGCGTCCATGTCCCTGTCCCCGCGTCCCCGCGTTGCTGTGCCTGTGTCCATGTCCCTCTCCTCTTGTCCTCGCTGCTGTGCCTGCGTCACCACCCCCGCGCCCACATCCCCACGCCCGTGTCTGCAGCCCAGGGCTCACCTCCCTGTGCCCGCGACCATGCCCGTGCCTGTGACCACGTCCCCCCGCCCATCTGCCATCCCCGTGCCCCGCTCGCTGTGCCCACATCCCTGTTTCCCTGCCCCCATGCCCTCATGTCCACATCCACGTGTCCACCCCCATGCCCATGTCCCCATTGCAGTCTCCTTGTCCCCAGGCCTGTATCTCCGTCGTTGCCGCCCCATCCGAGCGCCCGCAGCCCCTTGTCCACCTCCATGTCCCTGTACCCATCTCCTCCTGTCCTTGTCTGCATCCCCATGCCCACGTCCCCATCCCAGTGACCACATCCCCTTGTCCACGTCCATGTCCCTGTACCCATCTCCTCCTGTCCTTGTCTGCATCCCCATGCCCATGTCCCCATCCCAGTGACCACATCCCCTTGTCCACGTCCATGTCCCTGTATCCATCTCCTCCTGTCCTTGTCTGCATCCCCATGCCCATGTCCCCATCCCAGTGACCACATCCCCTTGTCCACGTCCATGTCCCTGTAGCCATCTCCTTGTGTCCGTGTCCCCTTCCCCGTGCCTGACACTCCATCTCTGTGCCTGCATCCCCATGACTGTGTCCACATCACTGTGCCCACCTCCTTGTGTCTGTGTCCACGGCCCTGTGCTCATGTCCCTGTTCCCACATCCCCATCCTCCTGTCCACATTCCCATGCTTGTCTCTGTCCCTGGCTCTCCATCCCAGTGCCCAAATCCCCATGCCTGTATCCCCATGTCCATGTCCCTGTGCCCTGTCCCCATGCGCACATACCAATGCTCGTGCCCACGTCCTTATGTCCATGTCCATGCCTGCATCCCCGTGCCCACATCCCCATCACAGTGCCCACATCTTCATGTCTGGTGCCCCATCCTGGCACCCACAACCCCATGACCAGGTCCATATCCCTGTACCCTTCCCCTTGTGCTCACATCCCCATGTCCATGTTCCCACCCTGATGTCCACGTCCCAGTGCCCATCTCCTTATGTCTGTGCCAGCATCCACGTGCCCATGTCTCCATCCCAGTGCCCACATCCCCATGCCTATGTCCACATCTCCATGCCTTTCCCTTTGTACTCATATTCCCATCCTCTTCCCAGAGCCCACGTCCCCGCACCCACATCTCTGTGCCCACATTCCCGTGACCACATCCTCCTCCCAGAGCCCGCGTCCCCACACCTGCATCCCCGTGCGCACATTCCTGTGCCCATGTCCTCCTCCCGGAGCCCATGTCCCCACGCCCATGTCTCCATGCCCACATTCCCATGACAACATCCTTCTCCCAGAGCCCACGTCCCTGCACCCACTTCTCTGTGCCCACGTTCCTGTGACCACGTCCTCCTCCCGGAGCCCACATCCCTGCACCCGTGTCTCCGTGCCCACGTTCCCGTGCCAAAGTCCTCCTCCTGGAGCCCGTGTCCCCATGCCCGCGTCTCCGTACCCATGTCCTCCTCCCAGAGCCCCCATCCCCACACCCACATCTCCGTGCCCACATTCTCTACCTGGAGCCCACATCCGCACACCCACATCCCTGCACCCACATTCCCATGCCCACATCCTCCTCCCGGAGCCCATATCCCCGCGCCCACATCTCTGTGCTCACATTCCCGTGCCCATGTCCTCCTCCCGGAGCCCACATCCCTGCGCCCACGTCTCTGTTCCCACATCCCCCTCCCAGTGCCCACGTCCCCGTGACCACATCTCCATGCACACGTTCCTGTGACCATGTCCTCCTCCCAGAACACACATCCCCGTGCCTGCATCTCCGTGCCCACATTCCCAAGCCCGTGCCCACATCCTCCTCCCGGAGCCCACATCCCAGCGCCCACGTCTCTGTTCCCACATCCTCCTCCCGGAGCCCATGTTCCCACACCCACATCTCTGTGCCCACATTCTCCTCCCAGAGCCTATGTCCCCACGCCCACATCTCCGTGCCAAAGTCCTCCTCCTGGAGCCCATGTCCCCGCACCCACACCTCTGTGCCCACATTCCCGTGACCACATCCTCCTCCCAGAGCCCGCGTCCCCACACCTGCGTCCCCGCGCCCACATTCCTGTGCCCATGTCCTCCTCCCGGAGCCCACATCCCCACGCCCATGTCTCCATGCCCACATTCCCATGACAACATCCTTCTCCCAGAGCCCACGTCCCTACGCCCACGTCTCTGTGCCCGTGTTCCCATGACCACGTTCTCCTCCTGGAGCCCACGTCCCCGCACCTACGTCTCCATGCCCATGTCCCCTCACCCACGTCTCTGTGCCCACGTTCCCGTGACCACGTCCTCCTCCCAGAGCCCACGTCCCCATGCCCGCGTCTCCATGCCCATGTTCCTGTGCCCACATCCTCCTCCCGGAGCCCACATCCCTGCACCCATGTCCCCGTCCCCTCGCCCCTGCGGGGCCCAGTTGGGCCGGTCTGGGCTGGCAGCTCAGGGCACATGGTGGCGGGGCAGAGGCAGGGGCCGGGACCAGGGCCGGGACCGGAATTGGGGCAGAGGTGGGGAGCGGGCCAGGGACTGGGACTGGGACTGAGGCAGAGGAGGAGTCCAGGACTGGGACCGGGACTAGGACCGGGACCGGGATCAGGGCAGAGGCAAGGAGCGGGACTGAGCCTGGGACCGGGAGCAGGACCATGCCAGAGGCGGCACCGGGGCCGGGACAGGGATCAGGACCGGGACGGGGAGCGGGACTGTGGCAGAGGCGGGGAGTGGGGCCAGGGCCGGGACCGGGACCGGGACCGGGACCGTGGCAGAGGCGGGGAGTGGGGCCGGGGCTGCGACTGGGACGGGACCGGGACCATGGCAGAGGCGGGGAGCAGGACTGGGACTGAGCCTGGGACCGGGAGTGGGACCGGGAGTAGGATCGTAACAGAGCGGGGAGCAGGGCCGGGACCGGGACCGTGGCAGAGGCGGTGCCGGGGCTGGAGCGGGGAGCGGGACTGTGGCAGAGGCGGCGCCGGGACCGGGTCCAGGACCGGGACCGGGACCGGGAGCGGGACCGTGGCAGAGCCGGGGCCGGGGCGGGGAGCGGGACCAGGACCAGGACCGGGACCAGGACCGGGCCCGGGACCGTGGCAGAGGCGGCGCCGGGGTCGGGGCGGGGAGCGGGACCAGGACCGGGAGCGGGACCGTGGCAGAGGCGGCGCCGGGGCCGGAGCCGGTGCGGGGAGCGGGACCGGGAGCGGGAGCGGGACCGGGAGCGGGACCAGGACCGGGAGCGGGACCGGGAGCGGGACCGTGGCAGAGGCGGCGCCGGGGCCGGAGCCGGTGCGGGGAGCGGGACCGGGAGCGGGACCAGGACCGGGAGCGGGACCGGGAGCGGGACCGTGGCAGAGGCGGCGCCGGGGCCGGGGCCGGGGCGGGGAGCGGGGCCGCCCCGCCCGCGCCGCCGGGCTGCCGGGAGATGTAGTCCCGCTGCGCGGAGCGGCCCGGCGGCGGCGGCGCGGAGCCCCGGAGCGCGGCGGCGGCGGGAGCGGCGGGAGGCGGCGGCGGCGGCGGCGGGGAGCGCGGCGGGGCGGCCCACGGCGAGGAGCGCGGCGGCGGCGGCGGCGCAGGTAGGGGCGGCGGCTCGGGGCGGCGGGCGCGGGCCCCGCCGCGAGGCCGCGGCGATGGGCGCGGGGCTCCGCCGCTGGCCCGGCTCCCCTGCGCGGCGGGATTCCCCCGGGGCCGGGTCGGGCTGCCCGGGAGCGGCGGCCGGGACTGAGCGGGGGGCAGCGGGCCCGGCGGGGCAGGAGGGGCGGGGGGTGTCAGTGGGGCGGAGGGGCGCAGGAGGAATGTGGGGGTTGTGCCCGAACAGGGGGACGTGGGGGGGCAGGAGGGACTGGGAGGGGATGGGGGGGTCGAGGGGATGGGGGCGACCGTGCTGGGAGGACTGGGGGGGCCGGGGATGAATAGGGAGGGGGCCGGAGACAAGGGGAGTCGGGGGGGGGCATGAGGAATTGGGGTGGGGGTCCATGGAGGGCCAGGGGGGTGAGAGGGACAGGAGGGACCATGGAGGGCAGGGGAGATGGGGTGGGGGGAGCCGGGGGGTCCAGAGGGGCAGGAGGGATGTGACGGGGGGAGCAAGGGGGCAGGAGGGAGGGGGGTCTGTGCCAGGGCAGGGGGCAGAAGGGATGGGACGCGGGGACAGGAGAGATCGGGGCTGTGCCCGGGTGGGGGGCAGGAGGGGTGGGACGGGGGAGCCGGGGGGCAGGAGGGATGGGGGTCAGTGCCGGGCGGGGGGCCCTGGAGGACACAACTCGCTGCCCAGGGGTCCCCGGGACGGGGGGTCCTCGTCTCCTGGAGACAAGGTGCGGTGGGCGGTGGGAGCCCCTCCGGGGGCCGGGAGCCAAGACAGACCGTCGCTGTCGTTCTTATCAGCTATAGCTCGGGGCTGGGAGTCTGGGCGCTCGCGCGGTGAATCGGGAGCGTCTCCCAGCCCGCCGTCCAGCACGGCCCCGCGCAGCGCCGTCGGCCTGAAGCCGGGGCCGGTGGGGAGGGGAATGAATGAACCTTCCGCCTCGGGGGAGCGTGGAAAACTCGACGTGAGCTCTGCAGACCGGTTGTGTCGACTTGACTGTTTTGGAAGAAACATCATGCGTTTGTAACACGCCGCCTCCATCCTCCCGCGCAGGCTCGAGCGCTGCCTGGGCATCCCGCCTGACGCCTCCCAAACTGCGGCGGGGAGAGCCGGCCCGGCGGCGCGGGGCCGCAGAGCCGGCGCGCTTCTCCGCTTTCCCCTTTCGTTCTCCGGGAGCCTCAGCTGCTTTGCTTCTTTGCAGCGGCTGCAGAAATCCAGCCCGGGAGCGCAGCAGCCCGAAGCGGCACAGCAAAGCGTCAGCCCAGGCCCCGTGTGCTGCCCAGAGCCCCGGCATGCGGGGATGCGTCTGCCGCCCTCGCCGGGCCTGGGCTGACCGGCGCTGCCTCTGGTTGCAGGTCTCGCCGGGGTGCGGACGCCGTTGTTTCTTTCCCCCGGAGCAGAGTTTGCGCGCCCGCGGGAGCAACGCTGCGCCGCGATGAGGGAGAATTACGACGCCCTGCTTGCCCTGGGTAAAACCCTGGCCCCTGCTCCGGAGAGCTCCGGGTTTGCATGCGTATCCTGCAAATCCCCGCTCCCCGACCAGGGGAACCGGGGCCGCGCAGGGCCGCGAGCACCCCGAGAGCACGCCCGGCTCCCCGCAGGGCACGTGCGCGAGCGCTGGCTCCCGGGGCGCCCCGGCGGGAGGATGGCCCTGGCACGGCTCGCTCTGCTCTCGTCTCCTGCAGGTTCCCCCGTGGCCAAGCCAGAGCCCGTCCCGCGCGTGGAGCAGGCGGAAGAGCCGCGCGCCCAGACGCAGGGGCGCGCGGAGGAGACGGAGGCGCCGGGCGGCGCCGGCTCAGGTCAGCGCCGAAAGCAGGACCAAGG
This sequence comes from Struthio camelus, assembly GCF_040807025.1. NCBI lineage: Eukaryota > Metazoa > Chordata > Aves > Struthioniformes > Struthionidae > Struthio > Struthio camelus. Next base: position 721,665 of record NC_090943.1, read on the forward strand.
GGGAGGCGGTGGTCCCGGGCCCGCGCGCGGCCTCCCCGCTGCGGCGCCGTCTCGGGGATGTTTGCCGTCCCCGGGGCTGGGCTCCTGCGCCTCCCTCCCGGGGCTGCGCCCGGGCTCCGTCCAGGCTGCGCCCTGCGCGGCAGCCGCGGGACGGCCCCAGGCGGTGCCGCCGGGAGCCGGAGGGCAGCCCGGCCCCGGGAGCCCGCGCCCGGCTCCCAGCCCTCCTTCTCTTCCCAGCCAGGCTGGTCGTCCCCAAGTCGGAGGCGACGGCCGAGGGCGACGGAGAGGAGCGGCAGGGCGGCGGGGACCGGAGGGCCGCCGGCGAGCGGCAGAGCCCGGAGCGCAGCTGCGCAGGTGAGCACCGGCGTCGCCGCCGCTCGGCCCGCGCCAGCCCTGCCGCGAGCCGGGGGCGCCCCGAGAGGAGCCGGGCTGAGCGGGCGCTCAGCGCCCTCCGTGCCTGCCCCGCAGAGGACTGGCTGGTGCGCAAGGTGAAGGTGGAGGAGGAGTACGAGGAGTGGCCGTCCAGCCCAGGCGCCGAAGCCCTGCTGGCGGGGCAGCTGCCGGGCAGCACCTTCGGCCCGGGCGGCGCCGGCGCCTGCAAGCCGGAGCAGCCGAGCCTGGAGGAGCTGGGCTACGGCGGTTTCGCCCTGCCGCCCTGGCCGCTGCTGAGCCCGAGCCCGAGCCCGGCCGGCGCCGGCGGCTGCCAGCGCTGCTTCAAGGCGCAGCTCGGCCTGCAGCTGCAGCCGCCGGGGCCGGCGGGCGAGGGGGGGACGCCTGCCCACGAGCGCCCCTTCGCCTGCGCCCAGTGCGGCAAGGGCTTCGGCAAGAAGGCGCACCTGACGCGGCACCTGCGGGTGCACACGGGCGAGCGGCCCTACCCCTGCGCCCAGTGCGGCCGCCGCTTCCGCCAGAAGATCCACCTGCGCTCGCACCAGAAGACGCACACGGGCGAGCGGCCCTACCCCTGCGGCGAGTGCGGCCGCCGCTTCCGCAAGAAGACCCACCTGGTGCGGCACCAGCGCACCCACACGGGCGAGCGGCCCTTCGCCTGCGCCCGCTGCGCCCGCTCCTTCGCCCACAAGCAGCACCTGCTGCGGCACCAGCAGCTGCACGCGGAGGCGGCGCCGGCGGCCGGCGCGGGGCCCGGGGCCGCCCCGCTCCTGCCCGCCGCCCAGAAGCCCTTCGCCTGCCCCGAGTGCGGGAAGAGCTTCAGCTGGAAGAAGAACCTGACGTCGCACCGGCGGCTGCACCTGGAGGGGCGGCCGTTCGCCTGCGCCGAGTGCGGCCGCGGCTTCAGCGACAAGCGGCACCTCACCGCCCACCTCCGCGGCCACATGGGCCTCAAGCCCTACGCCTGCCCCTACTGCGAGAAGACCTTCAGCCACAAGCCCAACCTGACCACCCACCAGCGCACCCACACGGGCGAGCGCCCCTTCGCCTGCCCCCAGTGCGGCCGCGGCTTCGCCCACAACCAGCACCTGCTGCGGCACCTGCGGGTGCACACGGGCGAGCGCCCCTTCGCCTGCCCCCAGTGCGGCCGCTGCTTCGGCTCCCGGCCCAACCTCCTCGCCCACGCCAAGGCGCACGCCGGCGCGCGCCCCTTCGCCTGCCAGCAGTGCGGCCGCGGGTTCAGCCGCAAGTCCCACCTGGCCCGCCACCAGGCCGTGCACACCGGCACCCGGCCCCACAGCTGCCCCCAGTGCGGCAAGCGCTTCAGCTCCAAGACCAACCTGGCCCGCCACCAGGCCGTGCACACCGGCCACCGGCCCTACATCTGCACCCAGTGCGGCAAGACCTTCAGCCGCAAGACCCACCTGCTGCGCCACGAGCGCACCCACGCCGCCGCGACGCCCCGGCCGGGCTGGGCGCCCCGCGACGCCCCGGCCCCGCCGCCCGCCGCCCGCTGAGCCCCTCGCCGGCCCCGGCTCCGGGGGGGTGGCCCCCACCCGCCGCAGGGCTCGGCGCCCGATGCAGCCGCCCCCGGCGGGGATGCGGGCGCTGCCGGCCGCCCGGAGCTGCGCTCCGGCTGGGGGACGTGGCGCGGCCCGAAACGGTGCTCGTCCCCCCCCCCCCGTCCTTTCCACCGCCGAAGCGCGCAGTAAAAAGAAATGCGGATAACGTGGCCTGATGAGCGTTTCTCGGGGGCGGCGGCGGCCGGGTGCCCCCTCGCCGCGGGCGGCTTGCTCCCGGCCGCCCGCCTGAGGGTCCCCCCCCCCGCCACCGCGTTTTGGGGCGCAGCAGGTTGAATCCCCGTTTATTTGCTTGCCGAAGGGGCCGGGAGCCGCCGCCGGCCCCCTTTCCGCAGCGATAACCCGGCCGGGAGCTCTGCGCCGCCCCAGCTTCCCGCTCGCGGCTCGTCCTTCCCCACCGCCGGCGGGATAACAAGGGCAAGGAGCGGGGGAGAGACGCTGCCCCGGCGGGGGGGAGACGGATTCGGGGGCGGCAGCGGATGCGGGTGGCCGCGGGCCGGGCGGGGGAGCCGGTCGCCCTGCTGCAGGAAGACGGCTGATTATTCAGCTCGGCAACGCGAGCCCCGGCGCCTTCCTGTTATTGAGACCGGCTGGGCGTGAGATAGATAAATATATATATATATATATATATGCACAGATATATGTAAAAACAGCCGTGCAGGCTGGAAGCAGCCCGGCGGGGGCGAGGGAGGAAAGGGGGCCGCGCGCGCCGGGCGCCACCTCGGTGGCCGGGTTCCCGCGGCTGCGGAGCAGAGGGCAGGAAGAGACGGGACGCGGCCCCAAAGGCTGGCGGCAACGCCAGGGCGCCCGGAGAGGGCGGCGGAAAGCCTGGCGAGGAGGGGACGCCGATGTCCCCAGCGCCCCGGAGCCGGCACGCCTCCGGGGACGCCGGGCACCGCGTCAAGCCCTTTCGCCTCCCTTCCTAAAGGGAGCGCGCCCATCGGAAAGGAGGCGCCTCGTGTCTAGGCGTTCCCTGCCGCCTCCTCTTCCCGTCTGCTGAGCCCGCAAAGCCGGGCAGACGTGGACGTCCGGCAGACGCCAGGCCGCTTGGCTCCGCGTGAGCAGCTGTGCTGGAGAGCGCTCTCAGATGTCCACCATCCATCTGACCATCCAGCCACCCGTCTGTCCTTCCCTTTGTCCAGCCGCCTGTCCATCCATCTGACCGCCATCCATCTGCCCATCAATCCACCTGTCCATCCATCCATCTGACCGCCCATCTGTGCAGCCATCCATCTGCCCATCAATCCACCTGTCCATCCATCCATCTGACCACCCATCTGTGCAGCCATCCATCTGCCCATCAATCCACCTGTCCATCCATCCATCTGACCGCCCATCTGTGCAGCCATCCATCTGCCCATCAATCCACCTGTCCATCCATTCATCTGACCACCCATCTGTCCTTCCATCCATCTGTCCATCAATCCACCTGTCCATCCATCCATCTGACCGCCCATCTGTCCAGCCATCCACCTGTCCATCAATCCACCTGTCCATCCATCCATTCATTTGTCCATCTGTCAGCCCGTCCATCCTTCTGTCTGTCCTTCAATCCATCTGTCCATCCTTCCATGACTGTCTGTCCATCCATCCATCTAATTATCCATCCATCCACCCATCTGTCCATCGGTGCATCTATCCATCCATTCGTCCATCCATCCATTTGTCCATCCATCCATCCAACCATCTCTCCAGCCAGCCACGTGCCCATCTGCCTGTCC